>NC_084822.1:15512018-15557018 GCF_958449725.1 Rosa rugosa
ACCCATGAGTAAATGACCAAGAACATTTGTTTGACATATCTTTTATTGCCCAGCTATACTTTTTTTTACCAACACAATATAGAGATTAGAGAAAATATAAAGAACCCTTCATTATCATGACCTTGCCATATAAAAAAGAAGAGCATAATATTTTCTTACCTTGCTATGGTAAGATCGTGCTAAAATGTAGTAGGAATGTGACCTTGTTGGTCCTTGGTTGGTGATAGCAAGTGCAGTCTTAGTTAGTTGCTCAACTAGAGAGAGGGAGAGCCACTTCTTTTCTTTCTTTTGTTCTTCCTCTCTCCCCTTTTCTTTCTTCCTCTAAATCTCTTCTTGTTTCCCTTCTTCCCCTGTTCTCTTCTCCCCTTTTTTTTTTTTTTTTTTTCCGTCTCGTCTCTTTTTCTCTTTGTCCGTAGAACCCAAATCTCTGAAAACCCAAAAGCCACTATTATGCATACTATAATAGGAAATCAGTGATACACAATCGCTCACTCGATCAAATATGCCTAAACTTCTCATGCTATACCCAATTGAATAAAATTAGTAGAAATCAAAGAGCAAAAAGAACCCAACTGAAATCAAAACTGAAACTTAATGTAAAATCCAATCCAAATTACGAACTCATAAACTAACTGAGAAGAATCAAGGAAATCTACTTACAGGAGACTTGTTCTTTGACCTCAACAGCGATGGCAAGCCTGCACTCTTCTCTGCAAATGGCGTAACAATTCCATTATTGCAGGACATCATGTAAATCCCTCCGCTTCCACACTCGCTAATTCTTAGTTAATTTTCATTTTGATAACCCTCAATCGGCCTACATGCGGAAGCAGAACCCATTCCCTTTCTCCACCCCTCTCTCACTCTCTTTGTTATACGGCCGTAGAAAAAAGAAGAAACCGATGGAAGCATCTGGGCGGCAGAACTGCAAAAAAATCTCAAATGAGGGCGTTCACTCAGGAACTGTTTCTTACTGTTCCCCTTATAAACAGTGTACAGGAAAGAGAGTTAATTGACTTTTGAATGGAGAAGATGACCAATTTTCAATGGAGAAGAGGTCGTTGTCTGGAGAAGAAAGAGAGAAGAGGGAGGGAGAGAGAGAGAGAGAGAGAGAGGAGAGACCCAAAAAGAAAAGAAGAAAATCTGACTTTTGAGGGCATTTTAGGAAGTGCAAAAAAATTTGGGATGAAATACTATTAAAAAAATGAAAATGGGTGTGGTTTGCAAATATGGGGGTGCAAATTTCACCCCCCAAAAAAAAAATCTTCTTTTGATATATATATTTTTTTATTTCATAGCCTGGCGATCTGTGTTTTTGTTTTGGCAAAGTAACCTACTTGATCTTTCCATCACTGGCCCACCTTTTGATAATATATATATATATATATATATATATACATGCACGTGTAGACCCAATCACCAAAGCATAATTCCATGACTAATCATTCTCCTTCTAATCATTCTCCTTCAAATGCCATGACGTCATTGCTTCCTTTTTTTTATAATAAAACAATACTACTTTTATTATCACATTGAGGTAGGGGTCGTCAACGGGCCGGGCCTTGCTATATTTTTAAATAATGGCGGGCCGGGCTTTATTAAAAATCGAATGATCCAAGCCCGTCCATACAAAGCGGGTCTTGCGGGCTTTTTTCGGGCCTGACCGGGCTTGGCCTTGCGGGCTTTATTTATAAATAAATATTTAAAGACACAAAAAAAAAATTTATAATCAAGCTTTGGAAATTCATTGGATAATGATCAAATACAACCAAAGATAACAGATCTATGATTCTATATTGTAATAAAAAAAATCTATATTTATATATAGATACTAATTTATTGATAAATAAATTTTTAAAGACACTAATTTTTTATAAATCTATATTTATACATCATACACTCCAAAGAGCAACATATAGCAATTCAAAGAAAATGAGAAAACCGACCGTTGGATGTGATTATTATAATAAATTATACGTGTGGTTAAAAATTTAGTCAATTTCACCATAGTTTCGAACCCGATCGGATTGGTCACCGTAGTCACTTGCATGTTTTTTAGGTTGACTGATGGCGTGATGACCGCAAAACTTGCTTATTTTTTTACATCACGTTTGTAAATATTTCATTAATGGATGTGCGTGGACATAAGATAAAAAATTCAATTTTAATTACAAATACATTGGCCTATACCAATTTGCCTCTTAAATTTGTATGACTTGTACATTGCATTTAAATTGTTGAGGTTCATTCTAAAGCAAACATGAAGTGGAAAATGAATTTGGAAAAACCAACCGTTTGATGGAGAGATTGTAATATTTTATGGTGGTTGTAAAAAATCTAGCCAATTTGGTTTTCCTTTTGAATTCGATCAACTAGGTCAAACCTAGTTACTCTTATAAACCTATATTTATATATCACACACTCCAAAGAGCAACCTCTATCAATTCAAAGAAAATGGGAAAACTGGCCGTTGGATGTGATTATTACAATAAATTATGAGTGTGGTTAAAAATTTAGGCAATTTCACCATAGTTTCGAACCCGATCGGATTGGTCAACTATAGTCACTTGCATGTTTTCTTGGTTGACCGATGGTGTGATGACCGCAAAACTTGCTTTTTTTTTACATCACGTTTGTAAATATTTCATCGATGGATGTGCGTAGATATAAGATACAAATTTCAATTTTAATTACAAATACATTGACCTATACCAATTTGCCTCTTAAAGTTGTATGACTTGTACATTGCATTTAAATTGTTGAGGTTCATTCTAAAGCAACCATGAAGTGGAAAATGAATTTGGAAAAACCAACCGTTTGATTGAGAGATTGTAATATTTTATGGTGGTTGTAAAAATTCCAGCCAATTTGGTTCTCATTTCAAATTCGATCAACTAGGTCAAACTTAGTTACTCTTACAAACCTATATTTATATATCACACACTCCAAAGAGCAACCTCTACCAATTCAAAGAAAATGGAAAAACCGACCGTTGGATGTGATTATTACAATAAATTATGAGTGTGGTTAAGAATTTAGTCAATTTCACCATAGTTTCAAACTCGATCGGATTGGTCAACTGTAGTCACTTGCATGTTTTCTTGATTGACCGATGGCGTGATGACCGCAAAACTTGCTTATTTTTTTACATCACGTTTGTAAATATTTCATCGATGGATGTGAGTGGACATAAGATAAAAATTTCAATTTTAATTAAAAATACATTGGCCTATACCAATTTGCCTCTTTAAAGTTGTATGACTTATAGAAAAGTCATAGCAGAACCGCCTTCACTTAAATTGCTATAAATCCTTCTAGAAAAGTCGGAATCACAAACCGTAAAATTTTTCAGAAACTAGACACATGGGGCTTTCCTTGAATATAGGGTACAGCTCTTAATTACATCTAAGCAGTTCCCAGTAATTCAGCAAAGTTAGGTGTTCTGCACAACAGTTTCTGTATTGCAGATTCTCGTTCAAGCTGAACTGCCTTCACTTAAATTGCCATAACTCCTTCTAGAAAAGTCGGAATCACAAACCGTAAAATTCCTCAGAAACTAGACACATGGGGCTTTCCATGCATATATGGTACATCTCTTAATTACATCCAAGCAGTTCCCAGTAATTCAGCAAAGTTAGGTGTTCTGCACAACAGTTTCTGTATTTCAGATTCTCGTTCAAGCTGAACTGCCTTCACTTAAATTGCCATAACTCCTTCTAGAAAAGTCGGAATCACAAACCGTAAAATTTCTCAGAAACTAGACACATGGGGCTTTCCGTGCATATAGGTTATAGCTCCTAATTCTATCCGAGCAGTTCCCAGTAATTCAACGAATTTGGGTGTTCTGCACAAGAGTTTATGTGTTATTTATATAATATTTTTTGTTTGCGGGCTTTTACGGGCCGGGCCTAACGAGCTTTTGGCCCTCCGGGCCTATGGGCCGGGCCGGGTTTCAAACCCCTAAACCAAGCCCGGCCCTCTACCCACCGGGCCGGGCCTATGACAGGCTTTTTGGCGAGCCGGACCTGTCTTTTGGCCCTGCGGGCCTCCATCGGCCCACGAGGCCCACGGGCTAAATGATGACCCCTACATTGAGGAAAACAAACTCCAAGCACCCATGAATCTGAGGCCCAACTTTGCAACTCATTATTGATGTATCAGACTGGATGAACGTAGTTGCTATGAAGGCAACAAAGAAATTATTTTTATATTAGGTATTTCATGGATTTTGCACACATCGACAGTATGAGAGGACCATCACAAAATCTTTAGCAGAGGAGCCGACTGCTGCTGGTAACTTTTTTGTTGTAGATCCATTTCGGAACCACATATGTACTAAGTTATGTAGTTATAATGTTGGATCCACACGCTGACCCCGACACACTTTTTTTCTTTTTCTTTTTTGGTGATCCTGACGTGAAGGCAAGACAGAGCATTTTCTGAAAATATATATTTTTCCTCTCCCTTTTTTTTCTTCAGGATTTTGGTGATAATTGAAGAACCTCATTCCTGCTTTCTCTATTTACTGACAGGAATCCATTGCTAATGGTGTGCTGCTTCTCCTGGGACCTTGATTTGACGCAGGTTGCTGGTAGCGGCAAGGTAAGCTGCTCTGTCTTTCTCTGTTTATTAACCTTTATTTGATTATTATTTCCTTCATACATACTGTGACTTTAGCCATGATTCTACCCTCTGACATATGCAGGGCTGGAATCATGGCACGTGCAGCCCATAGCATGATCCTTTTTTTTTTTTCGATAACAACCAACAGCATGATTCATCCATCATTAATCATTCTTGTTCACATGTCCCCTTCACCTTCTTGTCTCATGATGCCGCAGCCACATCTTTTTTTTTTTACCAATAATGTCAAAATTAAATTAGTGTCAATGCTGTACAATTTTTTTTTTTTGAACTTGGTACTGACTTTCCTATTTCTCAGCCCCTTGCCTTGGCTACATTCATGAGTAGATTTCTGAGTTTTCTTCTGGAGATACCGCGAACCTGAAAGATACCACTTTTTTTTTCTTTTTTCTCTTCACATCATGCATGCATTCTGAAAGTTTGTTTTAAATATATATATTTTCTCTTTCTTTTTTAGGACTTTTAGTGACTATTGAAGAACGCGGACGACCTAAGTGCTTGAATTTTTCCACTTCTTGATTGTGGGAAAATCTACTCAAAGCAGTTAGGCTTTGCGTGTTTATCGACGTCAAGGGGAAGAACGTGAACGTCCTAAGTGCTTGGATTCCTCCACCTTTGCACGTGGTAGGGTCCACTAAAAGCGGTTAGGCTTTACGTATTTGGTGGTTTACGAAAAGAAGAATGCGAACGTCCTAAGTGCTTGGATTCCTCCACTTTTGTGCGTGGTAGGGTCCACTAAAAGCGGTTAGGCTTTGCGTACATCGACAGGCACTCGCGATCGCGCGTCCCGTCCTTTTGTGGCCATGGCTTTCTTCAAGTGCTTCAAGAAAGGGACAGTCACCATCCTCGAGGATCCGAAGGACACTCAAAGTGATGGCATTACTCTGCAGGTGTATCCATCGTTGACTGGGCCTCAAGCAATCGATGTCCCTCCTTATGACCCTTCAGCTCACATCCTCCAGTGGACTCATGTGGCACCTCGCCAACTAGCTATGTTTCGACAACAGAGGTCTGGCCATGACAAACAAAGCTCAAATGTGTTGTTGTTGAAGTCTACGCATCATGATCAAAACAATCCTCAGGTCCCATTCACGCTTCTCAGCGATCGTATATGCAACGGTTCAGTGCAGTGGAGTAGTGCATTCCGAGCAAATGGGGGGGGGGGGTTCTCTTACACAGAGTTCTACTGGGAATGGGTTGAAGATATCTTAAGCACGAATGGCAAGCTTGTTCGAGAGGTCGGTCTCTATCGAGCGATATTCGCCTCACTATTCAGCTATGACCGCGTCGCGCCTGTCATACGGGCTTTCTGTGAGTATTGGTGTCATACGACGAATACCCTCCACACTTCTAGCGGGGAAATGTCCATCTCCCTTTGAAATTTAGACCAACTTGGAGGTTTGCCCATTGTCAGACGATTTTATGATGAGGTTGTTCCAGCTGCTGAAGAGCTTTCTGCAACAAGCAAAGGGAGTCAACAGAACCGCTATTTGTTTCTCGCCTACCATAAGCTCTGCAAGGAAGGTCAAGGGCAGAAAGTGAAGATAACTTCATGGATACAATACTGGTATAGAGAAGCTTTGCGCTATAAGAGGCCTCTGAACAAAAGCACCAGGAACAAAAGAGATCCGCCCCCGGATGGGTTTAATCCATCTGGCAAGATCCATGAGATCCGACAACGAACTCCTGCAGACCTTGCAATATTTGATGACTTAGGCATGGAGGTTGAAGATATAGAGCCCACCTATTTGGCTGCCTTTCTTGCTTGTTGGTTGTGCTTGTTTGTTTTACCCAGAGACAACACCGGTTTGATTTGTCCGGGAGTATTCAAAGTTGCCAGCAAAATGTCATAGGGTCTAAAAATGTTCCTAGCAGTACCGGTGTTGGCTAGCATTTATCAGGGTTTGAATGAGATCTCTGTTTCCAGTGATCCAGGTAATTGTTCAGCTGCTCTTCCTTTTCATTATATATACGTATGGCTAACAGAGTACTTCGGCACCCACTTTCAATCTCCACTTCCCAACGACCTAAGGCCCCGTATGGTTCGCTTCTCCGGAGAATTTTCAGCTAAGCATTTTGAGGACTCACAGGCTCTTTCTTTGTTCAATGCATGTGACAATGTGAGGATGGATGCATTTGCCAGGGAATTTTCGGAGAGCAGAGTGATTATCTACCGCGATAACATCTCCCATTTAGACTTCATATATCTCATCAGCCTTCGATCCGGGTATCTTTCTCTAAGGCAGGATAGCCGACGAGTCATTCAACCATACAGTCCACATCGGTTTAGTAAACAGTTTGGTTATGTCCAAGACATTCCTGGCAGCCTTAAGAATGACATTCGCACCGGCGTATTGGCTTTGATTTATAAGCATTGGGATTCTTGCACCAGAATGAACACCAAGTGTGTGGTAACATTGCCGATCCAAAGTGCTATCACGGAGTACGTGATTACCCGAGACTATGTCGATTGGTGGTCTAAAGCGTACCGTTCTACACCAGTGAAGACAACAAAAGTAGCGCCTCCTAATGGACCACTGCACAAGTCTCTGAAAGCAAAAGAGGATAAGAACGTCAGGCATGCAGCACCGCCTCATTGCAAAAATGTGATTCCTTGTGAAGTTGAATGTAGCACCAACGTCCCTACGCCTCCTAATAGGACTTTGCTTCCCAATAGTGATTGTTAGACTCATCCGCTCAACACTCTACTAGATGATGGAGACTCTTTAGATTCTCACGTCGCTTTAGTCCATCCGCTCAAGCTGAAAAAACCTGCCATCAAAGAAAGAAGGCGTAGTGGAAGCAGCAGTAGCAATAATAGTACGTGAAGTGCACTTTAAGCGTCGGAAAACTGACACCAGTCTTGGCCCTACTTATTGCGATCCCAATGCTCGAGTTCACTCTAAATACTGACTTTCTTGGTGACGTTCCAACTTCTTTACAACCAATGCTGCAACATAATAAGGTAACCTATCTTTTCAGGGTGCAGAGATTGATGGTCATCCACTTTGGGGGAACGATGACGCCTCTTCAGACCCTATACGCGTTCCTTTTGCAGCGGAACTTAAGGCTTACTCTTTACCCACGAAAGGAACATCCAATGCAAAGAATGACTCACAGAAAATTGACCCTACAGGTACAATTCTTAACTCTTGTGTATTTTCATTGCACTTTAATCCCCTTTTATTTTTATTTTATTTTTAACTAATGATACATGTACAGGTCCACTTACCAAGGTGCATCCTCCCAAGCCTCTGAACACCATAGCCTTTTTTGAGGCTTCTCTTGGTGGAGCTGCTATTATAAATGCTAGTCAAAGACTTCATGATATCCGTCAACAAGCTGCTACCGCAGTTTGTGAACAAATTGAGGATATGATAATGAAGCACTCCTCAAAGACAATTCTTTCCAGCAAGGGGGAACTTGACAAGCTGATAGCTGAGCTTAGCCTTTATGGGATTGATCCTTCATCCGTAAAGGGCAAAGTTGAGGGATTGTTGACTAGTGCTGACCAATACAACTTGGCACGGCTTGCTTGTTCACGCAAGGCTACTCCAGGCACACGTAATCAACGTCTGGCTGACACCGAGTCAGAAATTGCAAAGGTCACTTCAATTCGTCAAGCTGACTCTGATCATCGCCAATCTGCACTCAAGTCTTTGGAGAAATTAAAGGAGGAACAACGAAAATTGGAGCAAACAGTGACTTTACTAGACGAGAGACTTCTACTACAGGAGAAGAAGCTTGTTGATTTAGAAAAAGAGAAGACTCAAATCAAAGAGACCCCCGAGGTGTCCACTGCAGAGCTTGAGACGACAAAATCATTGCGAGATATTTTTGAGAGCCATTGCAACAGCTTCAAGGGTTTGACTTGGGTGTGAAGAGTTGTTCTCCATTCGTAGTTTATGATGATTTTTTTTCATTTTCATTTATTACTTGTAATAAGTCAAACTTTGACAGTCATAACTTATTATGGAAATAAAGTACTTTTCTATTTATTTACTTTATGAATGGTAATCAAACCCTTTATTTTTATTTGATGTGAGTCATGTGACTGAACTTGAAATTGTTATTCCCAAGCTGCCTACGTATCCTTCCAATGAAGGAATCAAGTCATCACGTAGTTCAAGGGTTTATGGATGATGTGAATTTTTTTTTTGTCCTTTTTTTTTTTGCTTGAGCCGCCCCTTTTGGTTTTCAACTCAACAGACTTTTTTTTTTCTTTTTTTTTTTTGTGCCATGTGCAGTTTAGGCTCGTGCTGGCTAGGAGCGTCTTCTTACTTTCTTCAGGCGTAGTACCTCTTCAGGAACTTTCCATTTATGTGGCCAATTCTCAGGCCATCTTCAGCCACAATTTTGTAGGCTCCATTGGTGTAGACTTCGCTGACGACATAAGGTCCACCCCACTTTGACTTGAACTTAGGACCAGTCTTGTGTGTCATGATGATAGGTCTGCGCACGACAAGCACTAGGTCACTAACTTGAAAGGATCGGGGTTGAACCCCTTTGTTGAAAGCTCGTGACATTCGTTCTTGGTAGCATTCCAAGTGCTGTTGCGCGTCAAGTCTCTTTTCATCTAAGGCTTCCAACTCCTGAAGGCGTAACTTGACATTCTCTTCATAAGTCAGTCCTTCTTGCAAAGCAATCCTTAGAGATGGAATTTGTTTCTCCAAGGGTAAGACAGCTTCAACACCATATACAAGGGAGTAAGATGTAGCTTTCGTGGGAGTTCTATATGTCGTTCTATAGGCCCAGAGCGCCTCACCCATTCTTTCATGCCAATCCTTTTTTGTTATGCTGACAACTTTCTTCAAAATATTACACAATGTCTTGTTGACTGCCTCAGCCAATCCGTTAGCGGGAGCATTGTACATAGAAGAAAAGTGCAGCTTGAAGTGATATTTCTCACAGAGTTTCTGCATGACACTATTGGAAAAGTACTTGGCGATGTCTGTGATGATGCAGCGCGGAACACAGTATCGTTGAATGATATTCCCTTTAATGAAGTCTACAACATTTTCTTTCTTTATTTCCTTAAGCGGCACCGCTTCTGCTCACTTTGAAAAGGAATCGGTAGCCGCTAGAATGCATGAATGACCGGCGGAGGATTTTGGAGTGATGGGTCCTACAACATCAAGTCCCCACACATTGAAGGGGTAGGAAGCAATCGTTGGATGCAATGGCTCTGGTGGTTGATGGATGAAGTTTGCATGAAACTGGCAAGCTTGACACCTTTGTGCATACTCCATGCAATCTTTAACCATGGTGGGCCAATAGTAACCCATCCTCTTCACTTGAAAATGGAGCTTAGGACCTGACTGGTGAGCTCCGCATACTCCTGAATGAGCTTCCTCCATAGCCTTAGCAGCTTCCTCTTTCCCCAGACATCTAAGAAGCAATCCATCGAATGACCGTCGATAAAGAATCTTCTTGTAGTAGAAGAAGCGTGGTACTCTTCGTCTTATGTCCGAGCGTTGCTTTGGGTCATCGGAAAGCTTATTTCGCTTGAGGTAATCAATCAACGGGTACCTCCAGTCATCAAACTCAATCACATAAACAGAGACAACATTGGAGTCTTCATGCCAAAGCTCAGAGATTGTCGGTACGACCCACCGTTGGCAGATTGGAAGGTGTATGATTTCATCCTCTGATAATGCCAAAGTTGCTGCTAAGTTGGCCAAAGCGTCTGCGGTGCCAATTTGTAAACACGGGAATCTGAAAACAAACAGAATGCAGACACGTGTACAAAAAATAATAATTTTATTAAGAATTTGGTGTGGGTTACAATCTTTGGTAATCCTCTGATTCTATCTCCGACGATGAATTTCACTCAAGGGCTTGACGCTTGATCTTGAGTCGTACGATGGTCACGAGAGTTGACACGTGACGAACGTTTTGTCTTGAGGTTGGTGAGGAACCGGCTATTTCACAGCTTGATGGTTCTTCACGAGCTTGGGAGGCTTCTGAAATTTTGAGAGTGTTTTCTTCTCTCTTTTTTGGCTGAACTCCTCTTTCTCTTTTGCCTTCGTTGCTCTGTGGGTGCTTGTATCCTCTCAAGCAGTGACAACTTTCGAGGGACTACCTCTGATTTCTTATTTTCTTCATTGGAAGATGACAACCTATTGAACACAGAAGCTTGAGTGGTCGTTTGGGTGATGCGATTGAAAACTGAGATTCGGCTTGTTGATGTGTCGACACGATCAAATACATAAACTCAAGGCGCCAATTCATCAACTTGTTCAGGCACTGCAACTTGAGAATTAGGATGAATGCGATCAAATGCCGAAACGCGAGAGGCAGATTTAGATTCCTGAGTCTCTTCTTCTATTACTTCGACACTGATGTGTTGCGTGCTTGCCTTCGCAACTTTTCATCTTCCTGAAATTTTGATTGGTTTGCCTGGTACAAAACCAAGACCTGCTTTAGCAGGGTCAGCTGTGCATCCTTGGTCTCTCAACCTCCTTTGAGATTCATTAAGCTCATGCACCTTTTTACCAGGGATAACTTGGTCACCTTCCTTGCTTGACGAACCAAAGTCATATCCGGCCTTTGCTAGCAGCTTGTAAGCGTTAGGATCAAATCCTTCCTTTGTCCTTTTGTCAGGAAGTGTCCCATGCTCTGTCTTGCCTTGAATTGGTTTGACAAACCCCTTTAGCGGCTGGTTGGTGGGAGTTGCATTGCTCAACTTCGTCAACGGTATGATTGATGTTTCTTTTAGCAATTCTACGTCCTTCTCATCTAGCTTTTGCGGACGTTCTTGCTCATTTGCCTCCACAAAAGGAGATTCCCCTTCTTTTCGCCTAGACTTTGGCACATAACGAAGGACTGGAGCAGAGGAGTTGATTTTGTTCTTTGAAGCTGCCACATTAGTTTCCAATGAAACTTTACGTGGTTCCTCATTGCGACTTCTCGCCATGCTGGATTCCACTTCCTTACTACTCATTTCTGCAGTTTTCCCTGTAGAGGGTACTCCAACTGGGAGAACTTCCTTTACTGTTTCATCATCCATGTAGAACTTGGAATCCGCAAAGTAAGATTCAGCTTCGGTGAATGGTTTAGTATCACCTGCTACCGTTTTTACTCCGCCATCGTAGAACTTGAAGCATTGATGAAGAGTGGAGGGGACGACACCATTTTCGTGAACCCACGGTCGTCCCAACAATAAATTGTAGAAGGTATTTGCATCGATCAAGTGGAACAAAGTGTTCGACTTCATTTCTCCAATTGTCATATCCACTCTGATCATCCCTATGGCTCTTTGCCCCCCTTGGTTGAAGCCTTGAATCATGAGACGGCTTCGAGACAACTCTTCCACATTGATGCCAAGCTGTTTCATAGTCGACCTAGGCATGATGTTTACAGCGGACCCTCCGTCTACAAGCATGCGGTTTAGCTTTTGATCTCGCACATACCCTGTCACGAAGAGAGGTTTATCGTGCGACTTAGAGCCTAACTGAAGATCTTCATCTGTAAAGTGAATGGCATCACAATCTGCAACACACTGACACATTCCTTTGGTTTCACCTTGTTAATCTCTGTGGAGTACTTGCCTACATTGATCAGCACCTGTACCAAAGCACATCTTGCCGATTTTGGCAATTGTAGTAGATCAGAAATGCTGAAGTGCAATGGCAGGCCTTCTAGCTGCTTCAACACCTCATTCTCTTCTGACGTTTGGTTCGTATTGACCGTGCTTGACTCAGCCTTGGCAGAATCCTTCGAACCAATTTCGTAGTTTGTTGTCATGTGGGTAGCTTTCACCTTTTCTTGTTTGTTGCCTCTCTTGGGAAAGACTTTTATTGATGAAACCACACTATGGGGTCTTCGAAAGGAAGGATTGCCCCTCTCTTTGACAAATCTTGTCCCACCTTTCTCGAGACGCTGATGACTTTCTTGTGATTGATTGCATTTTGCTTGAGTGATAGGTAAACATGGCGATGGACTCTTGCGTGCCTTCTTTCGAGTAACAAGTATCCATCCCTCGTCATCGACAACTGAGTCAACTTTGGGGGTAGCAACAGATGCGAGGCTCGCTTGCTGGGTTGGCTTGACTTCCTTTAACTTTGACTTTATGCATGGTTTTCTCGAAAGATGATATGGTGCTTTCATTGGAATAGAAGGCAACGGGGCCGGCTTGAATGACCCAAACACGATGGTAGTGCAGTTTACCTCAGCAACATCATCGACATCCAACTCAATCCTCCTTTGTTTGGCGAGATTCATTATTAAATCTTTCAGAACGAAGCATTTCTCAACTAGGTGACTGACAATTCGGTGGTATCTGTAGTATTTCGGGTCCTTGACACGATGCATTTCCTCGGGCCGCTTGCAATCTGGGAGCTCTATCACCTTCTTCTCAAGTAAATCTTTCAACATGCCTGCCACGTCAAAATCTGGGAAGGGATATGTCTTTTGTTGCCATTCCTTCAATGAACGCTTTGTTCTGTCGTAGGTGTGAGTTGGCTCTGCTTTCTTAGCCTCCTTATCTCTTGTAGAGATTTTGATTGGGGTAATGTTGACGGCCATCGATTCTTTTGAAGATTTCTTCGGCTCCTTGTCAATCTTGCTTCCGAAGACCTTGTCTTTCCTTTGGTCAACAATTGACTCTTTCTTCCCTTTATGGCTAGCTATACTCAACTCCATGTCGTGTGCTCGCGTAGCCAGCTCTTCAAACGTATGGGGCTTGATTCCCTGTAGGATGTATAGCAAATCAAAGTGCATGCCTTGGATGCACATTTCCACTGCAGATACTTCTGATAGTCGATCTTTGCAATCGAGACTCAACGAACGCCACCTATTGATGTAATCAACTGCGCGTTCATCCTTCCATTACTTGGCACTAGTAAGTTCCATCATGCTCACTGTGCGTCTCGTGCTATAGAAACGATTCAGGAACTCGCGCTCCATTTGATCCCAACTGTCGATCGACTCAAGTTCCAGATTTGTGTACCATTCGAAGGCGTTACCTTTTAATGAACGAACAAACTGCTTAACAAGATGATCTCCCTCCGTTCCAGCATTGTTGCAAGTCTCGACAAAATGAGCAATATGTTGTTTTGGGTTGCCCTTCCCCTAGAATTGCTGAAACTTGGGTGGCTGGTATCCATATGGCATCCTCAGGCTGTCTACTCTTTTTGTGTATGGCTTGGAGTATGTGAGAGAATCACGAGAGGGACCTTCATATTGAGCTCTAATGGAGTTGTTGATCATGTCTTGCAGCTGCTGGACGGACAAAGAACCAAGTAGGCTTTCACCGTCCTTGTCATTTGCCTTTGAAGTTTCTTCTTGTTTGTCTTTGTCATTCTTGTATGGAACCTTAGCAGAATCCTCATCATTTTTTTTCTCGAGCCTGCTCCAAAGTTGAGCAATCTGCATATCTTTTTCTTCGACGGTATTAGTGAGCTTCTGAACCGCCTCCATCAAATTAGCTATCTGCTCTTCGAGCGTGGTTGCCCTAGTCATCATGACTTGCATTGCTGAGGGGTGAGACTCACCATCTAACTGCATCCCAGAAGTGGCATTTTCTTCAGCATCAGGACTTCCATGGTATGATCCGGTGCTTGAGTTGTCATCAAAGGCAGGTGAGAACGACCGTTCCCTTGATTGTATATTTGGAGCTTGTCTCTCTTCACTTCGAGGGACATGTTTCCCTACCCCTAAACTTTCCAGGGTGATGATTGGTTGGCGAGGCTTAGAAGGCAAAGCCACAAATGTTGTAGGCTGAATCTTTGCCATGCTTCGGGTGAAATGACCAGATGAGTTACTGCTCGATTTCGAGGTCGTTGTCTTGGATTTGTTTTTCGGGATGGCTTGAGTGTTCTTGGAAGCCATTACTCGAACAGATTTGTTTGAAATCGTTTTATGGAGAAGGAGATGAGAGGCAAAGAGGTCCCACTGGGCGTGCCAATTGTAAACACGGGAATTTGAAACCAAACAGAATGCAGACACGTGTACAAAAATAATAATTTTATTAATTAGAATTTGGTGTGGGTTACAATCTTTGGTAATCCTCTTATTCTATTTCCGACGATGAATTTCACTCAAGGGCTTGACGCTTGATCTTGAGTCGTACGATGGTCACGAGAGTTGACACGTGACGAACGTTTTGGCTTGAGGTTGGTGAGGAACCGGCTATTTCACAGCTTGATGGTTCTTCACGAGCTTGGGAGGCTTTTGAAATTTTGAGAGTGTTTTCTTCTCTTTTTTTTGGCTGAACTCCTTCTCTTGATTTGAGAGGGAGTATTTATAGTGTCGGCGTCTCTCTCAATTTGGAATGCCTTGATGACACGTAATTAATTGCATTTTTCTTAATAGCATAATTGAATCAATCAGCCTCAATTAATTGATTTAATCATGACCATTAAGGAATTTAGCCAATTAATTTGATGACTGATTTTAATTGTATTTCATTAATAACATAATCAAATCAATCAGTTTTAATTAATCGATTTAATCACGACTATTAAGAAATTTAGCCAATTAATTTGATGGCTGATTTTCATCATGATTATCAATTTAAATAAATTGACATCCAATCAGTAGACCAATCAGCAGACGAAATTTAATACTTGATTTGACTCGGAATCAATTGATTTAATTTGATTGATCCGCTTTAATATCAACTGATTTAGTCAGAACAAATTCATTTATTGTCGTCAGTTTTTTTTTATGCCGCCATGTGTCATTCTCGGAGTCCATATGGTTTTACTGACTCACGAGCCACGCGTACATTTTGGTGGGACTGCATGCCAACTAAATTTGGTTGGTCATCATTTCAAGTGTGGACTAAATTATTTAATAAATTTTATTTTCATTAAATTTTTGGTGTCTACAGCCATACATGTTGTGATCATATTACCATGCTAGCATATCGTTCCGCCTTTCGAGACAATATGACTACGACCTTCGTGATGGAGTCACAAAAGCCTTTTTCACCTTTGTGTTGATGTGGTGCTGCCTTATTGGCGGCATCACGATAACCTAGTTTCTTTTCCGCCTCGATGGCTTGAGGGTACCGGAGTATGGGAGTACATATTAGCCTGGGAGGCTCACTTGTATAGCTAATACTTATTCCCCTTGTTTTACTTTTTATTTAACTACTAGGGCTAGTTCGATTTTAGTTAACTAGCGGGGCTGACCCTATTTTACGAGTTTTCAGTTTCTTTGAATGGTGGATTCTTTCTTTGCCTTAGTTTACTTTCCTATTTGACCAGTGGGACTGGTTCAGACTAACAAGTCATCGAAATTCTCCGTTTTCTTTTGCTACTTGACTAGCGGGGCTAGTCGGTCACAAAATTTATTTTCTTTGAAATATTTTCTTAAACAATTGCATGCATCGTTAATTTTTATAAACTTTTTCAAAGTGGGAAAGTATTAAGTTCTTGTTTTCGTTTTATTTACGATTATTTATTTTTGTCCACTCACGCTAACGTTTTTAATTACTTTCCCCTGGGCCATTCGGTTTCAAATGTTTAATTTGCAGATTAGCTGGTTCGGCATAGTAGGATTCGAGGCATATGATTAGCTGATGTTGTACTATATTGTAGGTTACTTATTTAATCTACGTGTAAATTGGATTTAATTTTTTTTCCTCCTTTAGCTCTGATAACCTCTGGGATTAATGTTTTTAAGTCGGGAGTTGTATTCGTATTTTTGGAGATATGTTAAATTTCAGGTACTTAGTTGACTATTGTGGAAGTGTTGAACTTGTTTTTACTTAGATGTGGAGTTGATATGATTTGGGGAGCAGGGTGGCTCCAGAAGAATAAGGGTAGTTTTTAATTAGAAATGTGTATTGTGTTTTCTACAGGTCTTTGTATAGTCCATCTTTAAGGGTGATTCTGCTGAACTTTTGGTAGAGTTATCCTTAAAGGTGGGCCGTATAGGGCCACCTTGAATTTCAGGGTGAAATGCAGGACGGGTCCTGTCAGGGCACTCATGTCCAAATAGTCACATGTATGCATAATTGGTCAATATAAGAGACTAGCAAACAAACCCGCGCGATGCCACTGCACTTTGTTATGCCTCTACATTGTTGTTTCTACTAAATATTTAACAGAATCGAGGACTTATAGCGCAAAGTCTTTTCCTTAATTAAGACACATGTTTTGTTCATGTTTTGTCTGCAATGATATATGCAACTATATTACATACATGAACAGATCAAAGATAAAGTTGGCAAGACTTTCGTAAGCGCTCCAAATCTATCAAACTCAAACCATCGAATTAAGAGCATTAGTTCAAATAATCTGAATTGTAACAATCACTAAAAGCAGAAGTGCGCATCTAAGCTCCTTCAACTGAATTGTGGTACCTCAGATGATGTATTAGCCAATCCAAAGGCTGCCTCAATTCAAACTCTCCAGAAGACCTTGGAATCAAAGAACAAAACTTCATAAACTACTCTCCTCATGATACATGACTCCACAGCTAATATAACTATGAATTTAATTATACCTTGGAGTCAATGAGAAAGTAATGCAGAGCATTAACAATAGAAAATGGAAGCTGAGGTAAGGATTCAAGCATTGCAATTGCTTGTGCTGGAGCAACAACATCTTTGTCCTTCTCCAATTGATTAATCTGATGGCAACCACCACCATAAAATAATCAATGACCAATACACTTATCTAAAATAAAAAAACCACTCAATTTCTTGCTCATTTCTTCACATTTTCTCAGCCACCAAAACAAAAACGGAAATTTCAAAAAGTATATATATATACTACGCACAGTTAGAGGCAGAGGATAAGAGTTGAGAATCGAATTACGAAAAAGCTTAACAATTTAGAGAGTCTGACACTGAAAGCCTAAAACCTTTTGAAGCACTTCCCTCTGGCCCTCTTGTAGATGTAGTTCCCTCTGCCTGATAATCAATCCGGGCATAAAGGGAATCACCGAGATATCGAACGAAAAACAAAACCGTTTAGAAAAGAACCCCTTTCGTCCTCTCCCTCTTTCCCACTCTCTCACTTTGTGCTAATCAAAGATGCAGCTGTTTTCATTCAGATCAAACACGCAGAGCGTAACCAAAGCCACTCGGCCAAAAGACTGCGGACAGCTGTGGGGACAATCAAGCAAAAGACCAAAAATGTCAGGGGCAAAACAGTTTCATTTGTCTTTTTGTGGATTGGGTTTTAGTATAGTTATAATTCGTTCTATACAATTGTGTGAAGACACATGAGCGTGTGACGTCCCAGAAATATTAAATAATATTATTTTATTTTTGTCAAGCTAAATATGATTATTGTTATTTCAGTAAAGCTAATTGAATAATAGTTACATGATTATTGAAACTGAGCACTCATGTCCAAATAGTCACACGTATACATAATCCGTCAATATAAGAGATTTGTTGAATACAATCGTTGTACCAGACACATGAGCGTGTGACCCAGAGAGATTGAATAATATTATTTTGTTTTTTGTAAAGCTAAATATGATTATTGTTATTTTTGGCTAGAAGTTAGCTATGTATTTGTGTTTGTTAATGTACACAGATGTCATTAACATAACTTCAACAGAAGTTGTGAAGTCTCCTTGGGGTTGTTCTATGCCAAAGAAAAGTGCATGGTGGTTTCAAAAATAGCAAAAATGAGGATGAAATTCACTTAAAAATAGAAGTTCAGGAAGAAAATAGCCCAAGTTTTATCGGAAGATGATCTGGGAGAAGGAGGACCACGGTTTCTTTGTTCTAGAGTTTAATTATTACCATGCAACATCATTTCTCCTCTCCCTCCTTTGAGAATCCCCTCCCCTGCATGCCCTTCTTCTTTAGGTAAAACCTTTCTGTCTCAATCATTACAGCCACATGCACCTAACTATTCACGGATGCACTACACTATACAATACCAAGAACAACTTGATTTAGTTTGCACATTCATGCCATGCATTATGTGTATATGATCAATCAAAGGTTTTTTTTTTCCTATTTCATTTGAATTGATTTGTTTTCTATATTTCATGATAAAATGTTCTTTTCAATACAATTTCGTGTTTGAATGTTGTGGTTATAGGGGTCATCAGGTTCCACTTTAATCGAAGGAGCGGCGGGGGTTTCTCCGGCACCGTCCCACGATAATATTGGTCGGGAGCTCCTCCACAAATGGCGCCTTCATCTAATGATTCGTCATCATCGAATTCTAAACAATCCTCATCAACTTCTCCATCATCATCGTCATCTTCGAGCTCAAACTCTACACCATCTAATCAAGGGAATGGTAACTCTGAAGGCAACAATAACAATTCTGGAGGTAATAGCAATAACAATTCAGGAGGAAACAACAACAATTCTAGTGGGAACAACAATGGAAACGACAACTCTAGTGGGAATGGTAACTCTGGAGACAACAATGGGAACAAAGATTCAAGTGGGAAAAACAATTCTAGCGGGAACAGCAATTCTGGGCAGAACAACAACAACAACAACAACAACAATTCTGGACAGAATGACAACAGTAATTCTGGACAGAATAACAACAACAATTCTGGACAGAGCAGCAATTCTGGGCAAAATGGCAACAACAATTCTGGGCAAAATGGCAACAACAATTCTGGGCAAAATGGCAACAGCAACTCTGGACAAAACAACAACAACCAGAACAACAATGGCAACCAAAATAACAACGGCAACCAGAACAAAAACAACTCTGGACAAAATAATAACAATAACTCTGGACAAAACAACAACAACAACAACAACAATGGCGGGAATGGTAACTCACAGTCATCCCAAGGGAATCATCCACCACCACCACCACCACCACCCAAATCGCCCAGCAATTATTGGCATGCACCTCCACCACCGTCCAAAAAGTCCCCTCCAGCACCACCAGCTCTATCTAATAAAGACAATAAATCATCGTCCAGCTCACCTTCCTCGCCACTCATAATAGGACTTGCAGCTGGAGCAGGACTGTTGTTTGTCCTGGTTTTTCTTTTTTTGGCATGTTCTAGAAGGAGGAAGAAGCGACAGTCCTCACACCTCATGGATAACCCTGATCCTTATCGTCCTAATGGTATGTACTACTTTATAAACTTCAACTTTCAAAAGCCTTTACTCAATTAACATTGGTATGATTTTGGACTCCCTTGTAAAAAAAATTTATCTTCATTTGAATGATAACATATTAAAATAATTATTGCTAATTTGGCCATTAATTTTCACACAACACAGATGAAGTAATAGGATTTACTGATCTATAAAAATTAATATGATAAATTTAAAATTTCATAATCGATCTTGTTTGCTTATAATGTAAAAATAAATACTAAATGCTAGAAAAACAAATGAGATTCACTAGGCCAGATGTAGATTTATTAAACACAGATCATTAGTAATTAAATAATTAATCCTTGGGACATTTCATAATAATTACTTGAAGCACCAAAAGTAATACTTATATATAGGTATTATCTACAAATTGTACTCTCTTTTTTGTTACATATGAGCAGATTCAACTCTTGATTATTCTGACGACCTTTCAGTCCCTTTTCTCACCAAGGGCTTAAGGAGACAAGTTGATGTATTTGGAAATATAAAGTTATAATGAAATTGTTGATGCGAAAATATTTCAATCTTAACTAATGTGAATGTAGGAACAGGAAGTGAATACTGGCAAAGTGGAGCGTACAAACCCAATGAGCACGTTATGAACATGCCTCCACCTTCTGCATTATCTGGTTGGACTAACACAGGAGTGCATCAGCCACCCATGATTAGCAGCGAGATGAACTCCTCCAACTTCTCAGGCCCTCATGGCCCTTTACAACCCCCTCCACACCCTTCAGTGGCTCTCGGGTTCAACACGAGCACTTTCACTTATGATGACTTAGCAGTTGCGACTTCAGGGTTCTCCCAGGCCAAATTGTTGGGTCAAGGTGGGTTCGGATATGTGCACAAAGGGGTATTGCCAAATGGTAAAGAAATTGCTGTGAAAAGTCTCAAAGCAGGAAGTGGCCAAGGAGACCGAGAATTCGCAGCAGAGGTTGAGATTATTAGCCGTGTCCATCACCGCCACCTTGTCTCGCTTGTGGGATATTGCCTTAACGGAGACCGAAAATTGTTGGTTTATGAGTTTGTTCCAAATAACACCCTTGAGTTCCACCTTTACAGTATGTGCATATACCCTATATATCTCTTAGATTTATCAACTTATTTAGAATTATTCAAAATGATCTATTTATTTTTTCTAGATAAGAATCGTCCACCATTGGATTGGGCCTCGAGGGTCAAGATTGCGTTGGGATCTGCTAAAGGACTTGCTTACTTGCACGAAGATTGTAAGTGTTTCATTTCTTTAAATCTTGATTTTCCGTAAACCTAATTTGCCTCTAAGCTTAATACGTATCATGTGTTCTAACACATTATTTACACTGTTTTCTAAATTGACTCTCATATGACAATCAATGAGTCACCAAATTTTGATAGACCATCATGTTATTTCTAATACATTATTCATATTTGCAGGTCATCCAAAGATTATCCACCGTGACATTAAAGCAGCAAATATTTTAATTGACCATCACTTTGAAGCTAAGGTACCTTTAGTGATTTAGATTTTATTTTCTCTAAAATGTGAAGCATAGAAAAATTTTAACGTTTATTTTCTTTTATTTTTTTAATAAAAATATAACTTTTACCTAAAAAATGTAACTATATCTAAGAATTTTTTGTATTGGCTGGTAACTAGTTCTTCTCTAATTCACATACATACATATAATACACTATATATTTCAGGTGGCAGATTTTGGGCTAGCAAAGCTAAACCAAGAAAACGTCACTCATGTGTCTACTCGTGTCATGGGGACATTCGGGTAAGAAACTAAATCAAGTAATTCTCAGTTCCTTTGTATGATTGTCTAATTTTTACAATTAAACCATGAAGAAAAGATAAATCAATACGATGGAAATTAACAAAAGATGCCCATAGGTACTTGGCTCCTGAATACGCATCGAGTGGCAAGTTGACTGAGAAGTCTGATGTTTTCTCATTTGGTATCATGCTTCTCGAGCTGATTACTGGACGACGCCCAGTGGACACCACTGGAGAATATGAGGAGGACACCTTAGTAGACTGGGTTTGTACACTGTGTCTCATTCATAACAATTTTGATGACTAGAGAATGTAAATTAAATCGTAGTAGATTGATAGTTTGATGATCTGTGTCATGTTGTCTCACAAGAAAAATAATTGTTTTGCAACTCCTTAGTGTTTGAAACTTTTTTTGTTTTTGTTTTTTTTTTTGGTCTGAAAGATCATTTCATAATTGGGTTGGAAAGTAATATAATTACTGAAATTGAACTAAAATTTGAAGTAATATTTGATTTACAGGCTAGGCCTTTGCTATTGAAAGCAATAGAGGATGGGAACTACAGTGAGTTAGCTGATCCACGACTAGAAAATAAGTATGATCAGGAAGAGATTGCACGCATGGTTGCATGTGCGTCAACAAGCGTTCGGCATTCTGCAAAAAAGCGACCCAAAATGAGCCAGGTAATAAAAATGTGTAATTAGTTATCTCCTTTAATTAATTTATACTAGTTACTTAGCTTAACATATACTATTAATTGGCCTACTTTCTCTAAACTCTGGCGCTTAGTCTAATATAGTATCATTCATCATGCTAAGTCCATGATTTTACTCTCTAGCCTCGATCTCTAGGAGGAGGATGCATGAGAGAGAGAGAGAGTGTGTGTGTTAGCTAACTTGATATACATTATTGACCCATATATTGGTTTTTGAACGTTTAATGCTTGTTTAACAATATATATACGTATGGTTTTTTAACAGATTGTACGAGCACTAGAAGGAGATGTGTCGCTAGAGGACTTGCATGAAGGAATAAAACCTAGTCCCAGTGCTTTATTTGGTGGCTCTAATACTAGTTCTGAGTTTGATTCCGACTCATATAATGCTAACATGAAGAATTTTAGAAAGACGACATTGGGGGAAAGCCAAGACTATCCAAGCAGCGAATATGGGAACACCTCTAATAGCGAAGAGATGGTCAAGAAAGTATAAAGGAGTCCCGAGCTTCACTAGTAATTAAACTCCACTTTCCAAAATAATTGACAATACTTAATTTGGAGTATATATATATAGACATCAAGATTGATCGATTGATCGAGGTTGCATTGTCTAAAACATCAATCCTTCTATTCATGTCAAAAGTGGTGGACATTTTTGTATTCACCACAAACTGATCACTAGGTACGCACCTCCAATTAAGCGTGTATAAAAAGATGGTGGTAGAGGTTATGAGGTTCCTAAACATGGTCATTGATGGAGGGAGTTGTAACAAGACTGGAGGTAGAAGTTTTGATTTCCCAAATTAAGATGACCATTGATGGAGTGAGTTCTTTTTTCTTTTATTTTTCTTTGTTTGGAATATGGTTGAACCTAGCTATATGCATCTGTTTGTATTTACTTTTAATATAAAAAGCACAGATTTGTTCAAATAATTAAGTAGATTTGGTTGTATTTTTTTTTTTTAGAGAAATAGTTAACTAATATTGAAGTTCAGTAAAATTATACATAATGACCCGCTCAGTAGAGCTGTCAGATAGAGTCACTACCAAAGTAATTCGACCTTTTTAAAGAACTAATAAGCATATCCAGAAGCTACCCTACACTACCTACAAGAAAATAAAAATGTAGGCTTTGTGGGTAACCCTGGCGACATTCCTCAAACGTTAAGACCTACAGACTTCCCCTTTAAAAAAGAAGAAGTCCTTACAAAATTAAATAACAAAAAATAAAACATGCCAACTAGAGCCCAAATCGCCCAGTACCATTTGGTCTAGTGGCATACCGCATACGTCTCCCCTTTGTAAGTGGGAGGTTGTGAGTTCGACTCAGAAAAAACTAGTTGTTGATATGATAAAAAAAAAAAACTAGAGCCCAAGTCTCCAACCCATTGCCCAAGGAAAAACCTTATACCAAACAACTGCTAACACATTGGCATCAGTGCGTAGCCTCCTTGACATCGCTCTAATCGCTAGATCTGTCAACCATCCACCGTCGCCTCATCACCCGCCGCCTCGCTATTGATCACCTTCGTGTTGGCGTCCCCAGCTACCCCCAGCACCGATAATTCGCTCAATCCAGGCCATCAAGCTACACCAATCACCATAACAGATGCATGAGCACCACCGTTGTTGAAACCAAAAAAAAAAAAAATTCAAAAGCCCATAAAGAAAAAAAAAAAAAAAAAACATTTTCGGTGAAGGAGAAAGTGTGAAGGTGGCACGCTTCTTCCAGAAGTCTATCTATTGTTGGGTTTCTTCATAAAGCTAGTTATAATTTTGCCTTGATTATCAGAAGACTAAAAGCAAAAAGTACGGAGGAGTGTAGGACCATGTGTTCAAAGTCCAAACAAAATATATAATTGAAGGAAAGTATGTTTCCATCAAGTTTATCTGTTTATCTGCAAAAACACTCCCATACTCCTCCATCATTTTTTGCTCGCAGGTATTAAAGGCCCCATGCTCAACAAACATGCCGGAGCGGCGTCTCCATAAGCCACGTCGAAGACCATGTTGACCATGCCGGAGCAGCGCCTCCGATGACCATGCCAGGCAGAGTTCCACTTCGGTATAAACACAGATAACTTCAACAGACAATAAAACCAAAAGACAAAACTAAATTATAAGAGCATGAGTTTTGTCGAAGCTACCAGGGACTTAAAAAGGAAGCTAAAAACAAACAGTACTGATCACATGGTCAGTTGCTGACCATGGATTTTCTGGTCACTGACCGTCCGATTGAGATTGGACGGTTGACAGCTAAGTAATGAGATTTAAGATGAGAGCTGTCAACCGTCCGATCTCAATCGGACGGTCAGTGACCAGAAAATCCATGGTCAGCAACTGACCATGTGATCAGGATCGAAAAACAAATAGCTAAATGAAGCTTTTTCTCTTCCTTTACTCTGGAGCGGTGGTGTTGCAGAGGAGCCTTATTTAATATGGCTTTCTTTTATGCATGAGCCAAACCATTGTTTTGGTTGTCAAAAGTGTGCTGGAGCTTTGCTTTATACATACAAAATATGATGATACGTGGGTCTCTCCCAATCTCACTTGCAAGCATATAAAAGATAAAACTTTTCTTCACTCCTTGTGGTGATGGTGCTGCAGACATTGATTAGACCTATGCATGAGCCAAATTGATAATTAATGGTTTGTTATCAGGAGGTCACGAACTCTTGAAGTATGATGCAGCAATTAAAAAAAATATAAAGCTGGGTTATACCGTGGCTTCTAAGAGCAAGTGCACCCGTAGTCAAGAAAAGGCAAAGTCAAGAAGTCAAGAATTCGACCAGTCAAGTTACTATTTACTGCCATTGGACATAGGTTTGCACCCGTTTTTTTTCTTGCCCGGTCAACACTGTTCACTTTTTACTGTTTAAATCTACTGTTCACACTTTAACTGTTCACCCGTGGATTTTACTGTTTAAATTCACTGTTCATTAAGTATCCACCGTTGTCGCTACGATATTTTCAGAAATTTTCATAAAGTGAAATCTTCAATTTAAGTGTTGGATAATAAAGTACACGACACGACGAGTTTGTGGGAATTTTCGGAGAATTTTTCGGACACTCGAAGTGTTTATAATGAATTTCCGAAGTTTGGAAATTATGGAAATTCATTTAAATAAAAAGAAATTTCCGCGGTGCAATCCTAACCGTCCATAAATCCACCGCTTCATCCTAGCCATTAAAATAGTTTGAGCTTGGGGTTATAAATACCGTTTGATCAGATCAAGGATCGTGATCAATTGCTCCTAGAAAGCTCGAGAGAGCATCAGAGCTCCCTGACCCGGACACAACCGCGACCTGAGTGAGAAACCGACCGGAGAGACGCCGTCCGGCCACCGATCGACGACGCACGACCACCGATCTCTTCCTCTCGTCGTCGCCGTCACGACTGCAGTCTTCGATCGCTCATGCACCGGACGAGGAGGGAGACACGACAGAGAGAAGGTCTGACTGTTCCGGCAAATTCCAGCGATTTCCGGCCACCGTCTGGGCCGCATTCGGTACAGAAATTCATCCTCTCGTCTTCTCTACACGTTAGATCAATTAGTCTTTGAAATTGATGGAGTTTTGCTGATTTCGTTTCTGGGTTTGGTCTCGGCTGCCGTGTTCTTCAACGCCGGCGACCTTTCCCGCTTTCCTTGGCTTGGTCTCGGCCTCGACTGCAACTGTAGACGAGGAATGAAGGAGCTTTCTGGGTTGTGGCACGAGGAATCATCAGTTCATCCCTTTCCCAGTCTCGGCAGTGTGTTGAGCTTGGTTGCAGTCGATTTCCGAAGGTATAATTCCAAATCTTGAATTCAAAGGTTGCTCTTGTGATGAATTCGAAAATTGTGGACTGAAGAGCTTGTTTGGCTCCAATTTTGCTGCAGCTGGTCAACAGTCTCTTTTCTTGCGCGGGCGTGCCAGCACCGTTCGGGTGCGGTCGTCGGGGGTGTCCCTTGACCTGACTTCTGTCAAGCGATTGTAGACGAGGAGAGCACCAACCTCGTCGTGGGATTCTTTCTGCCTCGTGGTGAGGACTTTGCTGAAGTTTCCTCTTGTTCACAAGTCGATACTCAATATTGCAGATCGAGCAGAGCGAAATCACCGGGAAGTATTGAGATCTTGCTAAAGCGTGACTTTAGCTTGGCTGGGTTGCTAGGGCGTTACCCTTGCTTGGCTGGTTCTGTAACCGTTGTGGTCGCGGCACTACCGTCGGCTCCCAAGGAGACTAGGACCGAAGTACGTTGACAGAGGGTTTGGTGGCACTGAAAGTCGGCTTCTGAGAAGACTAGGACTAGGAGTGTGATCACCGCTAAGAGAAAGAGAAGGAGAGGAGTTGCTCTTAGAGAGGTTTGCTCTAGAGAGAACTTAGATCATCTTAGAGATGTTTTGATGTTGTGTTGTGAATGTGTCTGTTAGAATGAGAGGAGAAGGTGTTTATATAGGGAAGAAAAAGAAGAGTGAAATGATGAGTGGAAGAAAAATAATGAAAGTAGATCTAAGTTCACTTGTAAAATATGGAAAAGATAGAGAAAAGATGAAATGAAAGCAAAGCATGAAGGTGCAGTAACATGGAAGTGGTGATGATCTATTAAAGAGATTGTAGAAGAAAAATATATCCAAGGAAAAAGAGAAAAGCATCTAGCTTTCTTCATGTGGGTAGGAAACATGAACATGTGAATATTGAGCTGGTTTTAGGTCAGTTTCTGCCCCTTTATTCCTTCAATTATTTCTCCAACAAGACTTCATTATATGCCTTCGACTTCTTCATATGAAATTTTCCACTATGAGTGTAGATCATCCTGACAAATTTTCAGATTTTTATTCCATGTGGTTGGGCCGAAAATGCTGCTGGACCTCTTACAGGTCCAGTTTTCCAGTTTTGCTTCTGTAGAAAATTGGGCTGATTGTTTGAAGGTCTTCCACTCAAAAAAAGCTCTTGCACTCTTCATAAGAAATGATCCTTGGGCTGTCTAGAATGGATCTGGAAAGTTTCAGCACATTTAGATTTCATTTGGTTAGTCTGCCACCCCTCCTTCCTTGTTTAGCTCGGTTTCTCCTAGCCGAAGTAGGAAAATGTGCTAAAGTTGACTTTTCATGTTTCCATGCTTTCATAGTAGGCTTTATTTAGCCTCTAAATATATATTTCGAACTTGTCGACAATATATAGCTTGAGCCACTGACATTGGCTCAATTTCTCCAAGACACGCCGTGTCAGGCCAAAATGCTTATTTTGAGTCCAAACATTGCCCCCCAGACCTCGAAGTCAAAGGTCTTCGTCTTGACTGAAGAGGTCTTGAATCAGCACTCCTCTTATAATGTCGTTGCTCCAAAGCCACTTGTATTGGCTTGATTAAAATTACTTGAACAGTAGCCTCTCTCCCTCTTAATTATACATAGTGAGCATACATATATTAATCGTCAGTCTTCCTTCGCGAACCATCCTTTGCGAGGCCATGTAATTAAAACCACTTCGCTGCCAACAATTTGCAACCCAGCTTTCGCCACAATTATTGGCAAAAATATTGATTTGACCTCCTCCACTGCTAATACCATACTAGGCATATTAAATGCCTCTTGTATATGTGCCCAGACCAATACTGATGGCCTCTTAAGTATATTAACAAGTTCCAGCCACTATTAGGCAAGAACACAATTTTTTGCATCCTCCGCGACGCACAAATTTGAAACTCTTTTTGTATTTTTGTATTTTTGTATTTTTTTTTTTTTTAATAACACAATGTGAATCAAGGTTTAGACATGCGGCCCAAGTATAGTCGTCTAGACACAAATTTTCTTTCAAATCCTTTGGGCAACCTTACTGAAATGGCCAGATGGGGGAGGGCGAACAAGAGAGGCAGAATCCATTTTGGCATGAGCTACTCCCACATAGTGGTTTAGGCCCATTTGCATGCACTTCTGGATTCAAGAACCTGTCATGAACGTTGTCCCCTTTCTAGACACCATTTCACATAGGCTATACTTACTAAGATGAGAAAGGTCATAAGTGTGAAGACAGTTCAACAAGTGTTAATAAAAGCCGCCCTTAACCTTAAGGGACCTGAACTAGGCACCAATAAGGAGTTTAGGCCAATATTAACAAAAGAGACTTCACCTATTCCGTTATGATTCACAAATGACGAAAATAAAAATGAAAACTGAAAATTGACAGGAAATTTAAAAACAAAGAAAGAAGTTAGCAGCACTATATTTGGCTAACCTCCAGAAGGCCACGGGGGAGGCCATCTATGCTTCACTCCAAGCTCCGATGTATCAAAATTTGTAGGGTAAAAATCCCTCCTATGAGAGCTTGTAGAAAAAGAACAAAGATACTTCTCGTTGAAGAATTTGGAGGAATTTGGCTCGTGAGAGGGGTAATCTTGCCCCCCAAGTATCTTTGTTGGTTGACGAGACATGATCTCCAATTGTAATTTGGAAGATGACGGTGTCCCAAGATCGGCTTTGTCGCCAACTGTCGCCAACTTCTCTTGATCAAAGGGATGATCATGGGTCATATCTTGCCCCCCATGCATCTGATCAGTAGCCACATATTTGGCTTGATCAGTGGAGACATCAGATATTTGTTCAGAGACAATTTTCTTGTCTGAAGAACAATCTTGTTGATGACGTTCTCCATAAGTAGCCTCTATGTAAGGCTGTGATTCACCAGTGAGGCCATTAGGTTGATTGCCACCTATAGGCAAATCAGCCTCATAAATGACCTCTTCTCGAGCGTTCTGCTCAATTTCTAGGTCCCAATCGCGAAACCTCTGCTTTGTTTTTGCGATCAAAATGGCCATGTCCCTGGCTTGCTTTTCTTTATTCCTCTCGATGTTGGCCATGATGATCGCGAGCTGTTCATCAATGCTTGCCCCCTCTGGGATGGGAATAGGCATAAACTCATCATTAATGGCGGTATCGCCAATGGTGGCAACATTGTCCATCAATTCACTTTAGGAAATTCTTTTGGTAAAGATTTTCCCCTGGCATCTCAATGATGACGAAAAAAAAAATTCTAACCTTGTCCCAATGGGCGTGCCAAAATGTTTGGCTCCAATTTTGCTGCAGCTGGTCAACAGTCTCTTTTCTTGCGCGGGCGTGCCAGCACCGTTTGGGTGCGGTCGTCGGGGATGACCCTTGACCTGACTTCTTTCAAGCAATTGTGGACGAGGAGAGCACCAACCTTGTCGTGGGATTCTTTGTGCCTCGTGGTGAGGACTTTTGCTGAGCTTCTTGAAAATCACCAAATCGATACTCGATGTTGTAGATCGAGCAGAGCGAGAACCACCGGGAAGTGAGGAGAACTTGCTAAAGCGTGACTTTAGCTTGGCTGGGTTGCTAGGGCGTTACCCTTGCTTGGCTGGTTCCATAACCGTTGTGGTCGCGGCACTACCGTCGGCTCCCGAGGAGACTAGGACCGAAACACGTTGACAGAGGGTTTGGTGGCACCGAAAGTCGGCTTCTGAGAAGACTAGGACTAGGAGTGTGATCACCGCTAAGAGAAAGAGAAGGAGAGGAGTTGCTCTTAGAGAGGTTTGCTCTAGAGAGAACTTAGATCATCTTAGAGATGTTGTTGTTGTGTTGTGAATGTGTGTTTTTTAGAATGAGAGGAGAATGTGTTTATATAGGGAAGAAAAAGAAGAGTGAAATGATGAGTGGAAGAAAAATAATGAAAGTAGATCTAAGTTCACTTGTAAAATATGGAAAATATAGAGAAAAGATGAAATGAAAGCAAAGCATGAAGGTGCAGCAACATGGAAGTGGTGATGATCTATTAAAGAGATTGTAGAAGAAAAATATATCCAAGGAAAAAGAGAAAAGCATCTAGCTTTCTTCATGTGGGTAGGAAACATGAACATGTGAATATTGAGCTGTTTTAGGTCAGTTTCTTCCCCTTTATTCCTTCAATTATTTCTCCAACAAGACTTCATTATATGCCTTCGACTTCTTGATATGAAATGTTCCACTATGAGTGTAGATCATCCTGACAAATTTTCAGATTTTTATTCCATGTGGTTGGGCCGAAAATGCTGCTGGACCTCTTACAGGTCCAGTTTTCCAGTTTTGCTTCTGTAGAAAATTGGGCTGATTGTTTGAAGGCCTTCCACTCAAAAAAAGCTCTTGCACTCTTCATAAGAAATGATCCTTGGGCTGTCTAGAATGGATCTGGAAAGTTTCAGCACATTTAGATTTCATTTGGTTAGTCTGCCACCCCTCCTTCCTTGTTTAGCTCGGTTTCTCCTAGCCAAAGTAGGAAAATGTGCTAAAGTTGACTTTTCATGTTTCCATGCTTTCATAGTAGGCTTTATTTAGCCTCTAAATATATATTTCGAACTTGTCGACAATATATAGCTTGAGCCACTGACATTGGCTCAATTTCTCCAAGACACGCCTTGTCAGGCCAAAATGCTTATTTTGGGTCCAAACAGAGCTCTTGAATTATTTCTGTCCTGGAGATTTGGTTGAATCATGGTGTTATGCATAGTTTGATCGAGTTGTGTAGTTTGGTGGTTTGAGGATTTCAACAATTGCGGCGCCACGCGTCAACGGGTTGTCCCTCACTTCCCAAGCTGGAGCGTCTCCTTCTCCCCTGAAGAGCTGACGTCGCCCACGTTCTCTTGTAGACTTCCTTCTCCAAACCGCTGGCCTGTTTGTTGCCTGGTCATGAAATTAGTCATGGGAATGACTAATTTCTTGGCTGTAGTCAAGAAGGAGTCGGTTTTGCCCGGGCAAAAAACCACCGGTGCAAGTATGAAAATTGCTCTCAAGGTCACCACATCAGATTTTTCTTGACTATGACTATGACTATGACCTCCGGTGGACTTGCTCTAACATGAAGAAATTACACCACAGCTTTGCTACTGTGGAATAAAGAAGACAAAGTCAAAGATGAGATGGCACTGTTCTGGCTTTCAGACCATCTGCCACGGTAAGCCAAAAAGCCAAAAAAATGTGAAGTCAAATTTGTCGCTGGCCTGAGACAAAAAAAAAAAAAAAAAAAACAAATAACAAATTAAGAAGTGGTCTTCTCTTGCCAAGAACGAAGGCACATTCACATCTCCCAATTGCCTTGAAGAGGCTTCTGCCCATCTTCAACTCCATCTCTAATTTCGTTTCCGTCCTCAAGTCCCCGTTGACCAAGACGAATTGCAGAAGCTCGTGTGTTCAGTTTAGTTTTGAATAAGGCGTGACAGAACAGCTGAATAGGAAAAGGATAAAGAAGAAATAAGAGAAGGATGAAAATAAAAGCACGTGAGAAGAAAATAAAAATAGCAGCTGGGTGCCCTTATTAAATTTGGGTTTCTGATGAATTTCTCCCGGGTGTCCATAATAAGTTTGGTGCCTGAAGAGAAAAAGACTTCATAGGTGACTCCGGGTTCAAGATGAAAACTACAAAAATGAGGCTCGGTGTCCACTCAGCATTACGGGTGCCCATATCAAATTTGGGCCCCAAAAGCCTTGATTGGTGTAGACCAGGCAATATAACCCTGAAGCAAAGCCCACGCTCAAATTTGGGCCCATTTGAAGAAATCGGCGAAGCTTGACGCTATGGGTTTCCATTTCAAAATACTCGAGTTTTGGTTTCGTTAAAATACTTCGGAACCTAAAAAATATCCTTTTGGTACAAAACCAAGAAAGCTCAAAGCCACAAATTCTTCAGAACTACAATGGTTTGATCCCTTCACAGGGTATGTAGGCAATCTAGCGACCCACTAGATGCAACCATAAATTCAAATCGAATCCCTGACTCCACCAGTCAAATTCAGCCATTCCGAATCTCTGACTCCACCAGTCAAATTCACCCAAACACTAGAAAAATAAAATCATTCCCAAATTATCCAAAAACAAATGCAAGGGCTCTAAACCCTCACAAATATCTCAAACACAAATCCAAAAATAAATGGGTCATCTACCCATTTAAATCCCAAACCTTGAACTACGAGTGGCTTGATCTTTTCCCGGGTACGTAGGCAACCCATTCCAAAATTCGGGTGCAGCCGCAAAAACAAACAACCACACACTAGTTTCTTTATAAATGGAATCAAATGGTGTTCCCTTGTAACAAGGGATTGTAATTAAGAGACACATTCTGTCTTGAATGGGTCGAACCCAAAATAATTAAAACTCTATTCAGTTAATGAATACGAGTGAAATTACGTTGGGTGACATTTTACACTCTGTGCAATTTTTGCTCAACAACCATGCAACACCACCTGCCGCCATCGATCACCTCTCGGCCACCAATCCTAACACACGACGCCGCCCGGAGTCGTCGAGGTCGAACCATCCAAACCACTGTGACACCGGCAGCTTTCCACCAAAAACTTTGGGAATTTGCAATGAGAAACCACAGCACCGGTAGCCCTATCACCGATTCCCCCTACACGATCAGGAGAGGGGTGTTCCCCTTCCCTAACTGCCCATGCAGGCCTGACTAGATATGAGGGGAAGCTCCCCCCGCCACTGCCGACCACTGCCTCTCAAGTGAGAGTAGAAAAAGAAAAAAGAGAGAATAAGTCATCTACTGATTTGGTTGTATTTTACTTCTGTTTGGACCCAAAATGAACATTTAATTTGGCCTGACAAGGCATGTGTTGGAGAAATTGAGCCAATATCAGTGGCTCAAGCTATATATTGTCGACAAGCTCGAAATATATATTTAGAGGCTAAATAAAGCCTACTATGGAAGTATGACAAGTCAACTTTAGCATATTTTCCTACTTCGGCTAGGAAAAACCGAGCTAGACAAGGAAGGAGGGGTGGAAGACTGACCAAATGAACTTGAAATGAGCTGAAACTTTCCAGATTAATTCTAGAAAGCCCAAGGATCATTTCTTATGAAGAGTGCAAGAGCTTTTTTTGAGTGGAAGGCCTTCAAACAATCAGCCCAATTTTCTACAGAAGCAAAACTGGAAAACTGGACCTGTAAGAGGTCCAGCAGCATTTTCGGCCCAACCACATGGAATAAAAATCTGAAAATTTGTCAGGATGATCTACACTCATAGTGGAAAATTTCATATGAAGAAGTCGAAGGCATATAATGAAGTCTTGTTGGAGAAATAATTGAAGGAATAAAGGGGCAGAAACTGACCTAAAACCAGCTCAATATTCACATGTTCATGTTTCATACCCACATTAAGAAAGCTAGATGCTTTTCTCTTTTTCCTTGGATATATTTTTCTTCTACAATCTCTTTAATAGATCATCACCACTTCCATGTTGCTGCACCTTCATGCTTTGCTTTCATTTCATCTTTTCTCTATATTTTCCATATTTTACAAGTGAACTTAGATCTACTTTCATTATTTTTCTTCCACTCATCATTTCACTCTTCTTTTTCTTCCCTATATAAACACCTTCTCCTCTCATTCTAACAGACACATTCACAACACAACATCAAAACATCTCTAAGATGATCTAAGTTCTCTCTAGAGCAAACCTCTCTAAGAGCAACTCCTCTCCTTCTCTTTCTCTTAGCGGTGATCACACTCTTAGTCCTAGTCTTCTCAGAAGCCGACTTTCAGTGCCACCAAACCCTCTGTCAACGTACTTCGGTCCTAGTCTCCTCGGGAGCCGACGGTAATGCCGCGACCACAACGGTTACAGAACCAGCCAAGCAAGGGTAACGCCCTAGCAACCCAGCCAAGCTAAAGTCACGCTTTAGCAAGATCTCAATACTTCCCGGTGATTCTCGCTCTGCTCGATCTACAACATCGAGTATCGATTTGGTGATTTTCAAGAAGCTCAGCAAAAGTCCTCACCACGAGGCACAAAGAATCCCACGACGAGGTTGGTGCTCTCCTCGTCCACAATTGCTTGAAAGAAGTCAGGTCAAGGGACACCCCCGACGACCGCACCCGAACGGTGCTGGCACGCCCGCGTAGAAAAGAGACTGTTGACCAGCTGCAGCAAAATTGGAGCCAAACAACTTCTTCTTCTTTATAACTAAATAATATCATTTGTGGCTGACTTGTTTAGTTTAGGATATTTGGTGAGTACATGCATAATAAACCCACACAAAATCCTTTTTCCGATTGATTGGACACGACCAACTAACCTGCGATTTAGTTTTGAATTTCTTCTTCGTGGAAAGAGGTACAATTTTTTCTTTTTAAAAATAGAGTTCATCGTACCATAGTTAAACTGATAAATACATATATTAATCTACACTTGTACTATAAGAGCATCTTTAGCAGATTCTCTATTTTGGCTCCTTAGTTATTTAAAGAGCATGTTAACTTTTTATCTATTTTAGCAGTTGCACCAGACTTCTAAGTGGTTCTCTATTATAACTTTTAACTATCTCGCTCCTAAATATAGAGAGCGAGATGAGACTCTCTATAATTTAAAACATTTCTTTTAAGTTATTTAATATAATTTATAAATACATTTAAACTATATAATGTTCATTTAAAATATAATATAAATTCAAAATTAGCTAAAATAAAGAGCACTGATACATCTAGCTAGCCAAAATGACTTTTTAGCTACTTTGGCTAAAATTTGACTAAAAAATGGCTAGTATTGCTAAAAATGCTCTACATCAGTGGCCAAGCAAATTAATAGAATTGACAAACATCATTCATTAGACAATTGATGCTTGCACTAATCTAAAGAAGAAAGGAGCATATTAATTAAGAAAATTCAACAATCTCAAGGAAAATTCATTTAGCACTCGTTTGCCCAAGTATGGAATAAAAGAAAATGCCACATCTTAAAAATGAATAGGAGTATCTCCTTGTCTATAAAAGTTGCTGATAAAAAATTAAACCAAACAAATCTAAGGCAGTTATCAAATGCTCCTTTAAAATATCATGTTTACAAAATAACAAAGTGAAATTTAGGAGCAATAATTGACAAAGAACCAAACTGACCAAGGAGGTCTAACCTTGGTTAATACTTATTAACATATGTTATGTAGGATGGCAATGGAAGTGTGTGTGTTGTTTTTTTTCTTTTCCAAGTACTCATATTGCAAGCGTTTTTTTTTCCTAAGTAATCGTTTTTTTTTTTTTTTGGGAAAAATTCCACAAATGGTCACTCAACTATGACTCATTCGACACTTTAGTCACTGAAGTTTCAAATATATCACTTTGGTCACTCAACTATTACAATGTCAATCACTTAAGTCACCCAAAGAGTATTTTTTATAGGGAAAAACTCACAAACAGTACCTGAACTTCAAGCCACTAATAACTTTCGTACCTCAAGTTAAAAAAATATCAGATTGGTATCTGAACTTCTGACCCCGACCCAATATTAGTATCTGGGAACAGTAAAATCGTTAACGGAGTTAATTTTTGAAGGGTAAATCTGTCATTTCACTGTTCATCATCTCCAAAACTCTCCCCTCTCTCTATGCAAACCCAGATTTTTCATTATCTTCTTCATATCTCACACACACAAACCCAAATCGACCAAAGGAGAGGTGAGAGGAGTTGGTGGTGGATGGGACGGTGGCCATTGAAGAAGTGAAAGGTTGGTTGATAGTGGTGATGATGTATGAAGAAGAAGAAGAAGAAATCTGGTATTGCAGAGAGAGGGGAGAGTTTTGGAGATGATGAACAGTGAAATGACATATTTACCCTTCAAAAATTAACCCCGTTAGCGATTTTACTGTTCCCATGTACTGATATTGGGTCGAGGTCAGAAGTTCAGGTACCAATCTGATATTTTTTGAACTTGAGGTACGAAAGTTATTAGTGGTTGATAGGTCAGGTACTGTTTGTGAGATTTTCCCTTTTTTATAATTTTTTTTTTTATGAAAAAAATTAACAAAGTGACTTAAGTGATTTACAATGTAATAGTTGAGTGACCAAAGTGATATATTTGAAACTTCAGTGACCAAAGTGTCGAATGAGTCATAATTGAGTGACCATTTGTGAAATTTTCCTTTTTTTTTTCGAAGAAAAATAATCGTTTTGTAACTTGAAGTACCAAAAAACTAATAGTTTTTTTTTCTTCTATGAAGTAAATCACACGGCTTGAAATTACGCCACGAAGCATGGGGTACTTTAGAACTTGCGCCACTGCTGTCTACTGCACACCTGACGTGGCGGGTTATGATTCACGGAAAAGCATCACCCACCAGACTCCCTCCCCGCACAGGATCCCACCTCCATCTCCTGCTTCGAGCCCTCTATAGGTTCTCTCTTTCCGTTCGTAAACAACTTCTTCACATTTGAGCCCCTCCTCCTCTTCACTAAGTAACGCTCAGAGCGAGCCTAAGAGGGACGAGAGAGAGAGAGAGGTATAGAGACAGAGACGAAGAGGTCCGTACAGTTGGTCCAGATCTCGGAGATTCATTCCGGTTTCCGATGGCTCAGCCTCTCGTGAAGAAAGACGACGATCGCGACGATGAAGGTAATGTCCGTTTTTCTATTAGGCAAATCAATTTTCACCGCTCTCAAATTCGATCTGGTTTTTCCGCTCCCAATTTTGCATACTGTTTCGGTGCTCTGGTTTTGAAACTAGCAAATCGGCGATTCGTTTATCCAGATCTCTTTGTTTATTGCCAATCTGTTTGAACTGATTGCGTATTGTGAGGCGTAGAAATCAGATTTGAGTGAATTGTAGTGTAATTCTTGTTGATCTGGTTCGGTTTTGGCTGATCTGGTGTAATTCTGAGTTCTGCGAATCTTGTGTGTCAATGCTGATAGTGAACTCATTGCAAATCTGCTTCATTTGCTTTGATTTAATTCCATTGGTTTATTGATTTGGATCTTGTAGTATTTCTAGAATTGGTGCGGGTTATTGGATGTTAGCAATGTTTCATTATGCGATTTGTATAGTAGTTAGCTGCTTACTGAGGCTGTAATTTGTGTAATGTTTCGTTGCAAGCAGAGTACTCTCCATTTCTGGGGATTGAAAAGGGGGCTGTTCTTCAAGAAGCTAGGGTCTTCAATGATCCTCAGCTAGACGCAAGAAGATGCTCTCAGGTTAGTGCTTTGCAAAAGCGAATAATACCATCCAGTTTCATTTTTTTTTCCTTGATTCGTATTTGTTATGCAGAAATTAATTGTGGATGTTGTATTATCTGGCACTTTCAGGTTATCACAAAGCTTCTGTATCTACTGAATCAGGGTGAAACCTTCACTAAGGTGAGTTGTTGTCTCTTCCCTGAATAAAGTCAATATTTTGTGTGTTATGCGATTGTATTATTATTAAACTTGCAGAGGTTATGTTATTGTATGATTGGTCATCGCTTGAGATGTTAATTTTCATTAAATTAATAGGTTGAAGCTACAGAAGTTTTCTTTTCGGTGACCAAGCTTTTCCAGTCGAGAGATATAGGATTGAGGAGAATGGTTTATCTGATGATAAAAGAGTTATCGCCTTCTGCTGATGAGGTACATAACTTGATGATATGATTTCAGTTTGTATTTGTCTTTGCATGATGAGAGTACTAAAACTGACTTCTGTATCTCTGGTAACAAGGTTATTATTGTGACAAGCTCCCTAATGAAGGACATGAATAGTAAAACTGATATGTATCGGGCCAATGCCATTCGTGTGCTTTGTCGGATTACGGATGGAACCCTTCTTACCCAGATTGAGCGGTATTTGAAACAAGCCATTGTTGACAAGAATCCAGTTGTTGCGAGTGCAGCTCTAGTTAGTGGGATCCATCTACTCCAGGTACTACTTAATATTCATCCTATTCAAAGTACCAGGATTATATGTGGTTGACTTTGCCCCCTTATGTTCTTTTTTTTTTTGCTTTTGACAGACTAACCCAGAGATTGTTAAAAGGTGGAGTAATGAGGTTCAGGAAGCTGTCCAGTCAAGGGCAGCCCTTGTACAGTTTCATGCACTGGCTTTACTTCATCAGGTATTACAACTGTCAGTTTTGCAAACTTAAATATCTTAAACTTAAATAAATTTTGTGTTATATTACCATATTGTTACTCAACCAATTATCCACATCCAGAAAGAATTGGTTGGTTTATCTGAGCATCTGTTTTGTTACGGGCTGACTGAATATCAGTTTCCCTAGTGATTTCTTATTTGTAAAGCCACGATTTAGCTTGCCAACCCACAGTGTCTTAATATTTGCTTGTTTGTTTTGTCATTTATGCCATATAATGTGATAATGTAGTTAAGAAGGGACCTTTATTTTGGAATTTGTATAATATATAAAGAAACATTCTTCATATAACAAATAATTGCAATTAGGTTATACTTATAAGGAGCATGTTTAGAACAAAAGATGTTGACTAATTTGTTATTGTGAAATTTCAGATAAGACAAAATGACCGTCTTGCTGTTAGCAAGTTGGTTACCAGCTTGACAAGGGGCACTGTCCGTTCTCCATTAGCTCAATGCCTGTTGATCCGCTATACTAGTCAGGTGCTTAGTCTGTTGGGAGCTTCTTTTCACCTGCGTTGGTGTTTTTGTGTCTTGTTTTAAATAATTATACGTGCGCAGGTAATCCGGGAGTCCGCTGGGAGTACACAAGCAGGTGACCGTCCTTTTTATGATTATCTCGAGGGTTGCCTGCGGCACAAAGCAGAGATGGTAATTTTTGAAGCTGCCAGAGCAATTACAGAGCTCCATGGTGTGACCAACAGAGAATTGACTCCAGCTATCACCGTTCTTCAGCTATTTTTAAGTTCTTCAAAGCCAGTGTTAAGATTTGCTGCGGTCCGCACCCTAAACAAGGTTTGCCTTCTTTGTTTTCTTCTGTATTATAAGTTGGGGGAAGTTTGTTTCAGTATTATATTATTTTAGTTTCTTCTTTTGCAAGTAATATAAGCTGACTGACCAGCGTACTATAATTGTGAGGTGTTTATTATTTGTGCAGATGAAGGTTCTGATCATTGTTAGATTGATTGTAGTTTCATAATTAATCTGCTTGATACATGTTCTTTTTTTATACTGTATTAATGACTGAAGTTTTTCAGGTGGCGATGACTCATCCAATGGCCGTCACAAACTGCAACATTGATATGGAGAGTTTGATTTCTGACCAGAACAGAAGCATTGCCACACTTGCGATCACCACACTTCTGAAGACAGGAAATGAATCAAGTGTGGATCGCTTGATGAAGCAGATAACTAACTTCATGTCAGATATTGCTGATGAATTCAAAATTGTAGTTGTGGAAGCCATTAGATCTCTGTGTTTGAAGTTTCCATTGAAGTATAGAGCTCTGTGAGTGATATATCAAATACTCTGTTTTAATTTTATTTTAAGAACATCTGGATCTCTTTGATGGGTGTTGTTTTCCTTTGCTTATATCAAGTAATGTCTCTTACCTCTTGCTTTCTACAGCATGAACTTCCTAAGCAACATTCTCCGAGAAGAAGGCGGGTTTGAGTACAAAAAAGCTATTGTTGACTCAATTGTGATTCTCATTAGAGATATCCCAGAAGCAAAAGAAAGTGGCTTGCTTCATCTCTGTGAGTTCATTGAAGATTGTGAATTTACCTACCTTTCTACTCAGGTGGCATTTCTCTCTCATAAATTTTGTTGAAGAATCTATTCAGCTCCATTTGTTCGTTCCCCACCTCTCTTATTATTTTGGTTGATTTAAATCTTCTACTATCAGATACTCCACTTTTTGGGGATTGAAGGGCCAAGAACCTCGGATCCAAGCAAATACATACGGTACATTTATAATCGAGTGCATCTTGAGAATGCCACTGTCCGGGCCAGTGCTGTGAGCACATTAGCCAAATTTGGTGCCATGGTTGATTCATTGAAGGTAACATTTTTTCTAGTGAATTGTGTATTTTCTTATGTCCCCTTTATGGAAACGTGTTTTTTATTTATTTATTTATTTTTATTGTTTGTTACTGATATATATATGTTATCTGATTCTTCTATGTTTCAGCCCCGAGTGTTTATTCTGTTAAGAAGGTGCCTCTTTGACAGTGATGATGAGGTATTGTATATTAACTTTTGAGGGTTTTTATATAGGATCTATAATATATGTATGAACATTCATCTAGGGAGAGATATGTGCCTCTGTTCGTATGTCAGCAATTCATTTGTTTCGCTACCATGCCTTTACTTCCGTGATTTATTTGTGTTAGTTTCATGTAATTATTACACTTTTTCTATGCTGTCCTTCATAATATACTGAATTATTTTGTTTCTTACATTTTGCCAGGTTCGTGATAGGGCAACACTCTATCTTAGTACACTTGGAGGGGATGGTTGTGTTGTTGAGACTGACCAGGATGTAAAGGACTTTCTCTTTGGGTCTCTGGATGTCCCCCTCATTAATCTTGAGACAAGTTTGAAGAATTATGTAAGCCACCTCACTTTATTAGACCTTTCGATCACAGTCCTGAAGTTCTTATGGGAAGGAAACTGTTTCTTATAGTGACATTGAAAAAGTATATTGAACTTTCTTCTCCTGTGTGCCATTAAGGCTTTTATCTGATGCTTTCAGTGTTGTTTAATATGACTGCAGGAGGCTTCAGAAGAACCATTTGACATCAATTCTGTACCCAAGGAGATTAAGTCTCAGCCACTTGCTGAGAAAAAAGCCCAGAGTAAAAAGCCAACTGGTCTGGGTGCTCCTCCAAGTGGCCCTGCATCCACAGTCGATGCTTATGAGAAGATGCTTTCTTCTATTCCAGAGTTTTCAAACTTTGGGAAACTTTTCAAGGTTTTGTGACATGAATATTCATCTCTCCTTACTGCCATGCTTGTAACTGCTTTATTTTTACTTGGTTTTGGAATTAATTGCGTTCTTTTGTACCTATCAGTCCTCAGCACCTGTGGAGTTGACAGAGGCAGAAACCGAATATGCAGTTAACGTTGTCAAGCACATTTTTGATAGGCATGTTGTGTTCCAGTACAACTGCACCAACACCATTCCCGAGCAATTACTGGAAAATGTAATTCCTGAGTGTATATAACAGCATTTAACTTTTGTAGCTCTTCTTGGGAAGTTCTTATAAGTTGCTTCTTTCAGGTTATTGTTGCCGTTGATGCTTCTGATGCAGAGGAGTTTACTGAAGTGGGATCCAAGCCTCTCAGGTCTCTTCCTTATGATACACCTGGCCAGACCTTTTTGGCGTTTGAGAAGCCAGAAGGTGTCCCTGCAGTTGGAAAATTTTCAAACACATTGAGATTCATTGTTAAAGAGGTACAAGTTCTTCTCTTCCTCCCTGATAATGATGTAGGTTCTTAACAGGCTCTTAGGACCAGACTACTGGACATTTGACTGACTAGTTTTAACAGTTTTATAGAACCAGACTACTAGACATTGGACATGACTAGTTTTAGCCTTAAACTTGATCTAATATTCTCTATAATGTAGTCTTGTCAATTTAAAATTACCTCATGGAAATGTCATGGTCCAAGCTTATTTCTTACTTTCTAAACCTCATATCCATAATTCTGTGTTGGTTCACAACACTGATCTCTGCTCATAATAATAAATCACCTCCATAACTTTAGGTAAGAGTGACTTCAAATCTTTCAATTATGAGGTTTTCTTAATTCATGCCTTTCTTTGAATTGTGTGTGTGTGAAGAAACTGGGCATGCATTAGGATATACAATATCCAATAGCTAATGACTTGAAGTGTTGATTTTTTTTTTTGGTATTCATTCCTTATGAGTTTGTTGTGTGTCACCAGGTTGATCCAACCACTGGAGAGGCAGAGGATGATGGTGTAGAAGATGAATACCAGCTGGAGGACCTTGAGGTGGTTGCTGCTGATTATATTTTGAAGGATCAAGTACTCAATTTCAGAAATGCATGGGAAACCATGGGCCCAGATTGTGAGCGTGTAGATGAATATGGCCTGGGCCAAAGGGAGAGCTTGAATGAAGCAGTCTCTGCTGTCATCAGCCTCCTTGGAATGCAGCCCTGTGAGGTAATTTTGTTTTCAAGGATGTAGTGTTGATTATGCAATAATTTTTAACTATGCTTATAGAATAAGTTAATAAGAAACAAGACTGAGAAAAATGGATGGGAAGGCAAAGTGCAATTCAATTGATTAGTTCAGAAGAGTAATGAGCAAGATAAAAAAGGAAAGACATTTTTTATCTGATTGATCAACAAGGCAAAGTGCAATACATGACAGTTTTGTCTGATTGATCAGCAGTAAAAATGTGTACAAGACATTTGACCAGATGTTTTTGCCCCTTCATTGTTTATTTTGTTCATGTTTTTCTGTGCTAATCAATTACATTGCACTCTGTCCTCATTTGCTGCTTTTTCTGGGAATAAAGGTTTGATAAAATTGTACACTTTGTACTTTCTGGGATTAATTTAGGATGAGCAATCTGATTCATAGTTTTATGATTTCCAAATTTGCTTAAAATCCTACTGACAGTTTGGTTAATTGTTTTGGAACCCAGACAGGTCCATCGACATTATCAGAAGAAGTTTATAGCACTTTGCTTAAACTTCGATGGAATGTCTGGCCTAATCATTATTACTTTTTACTTAGTCTAGTCCATCAGTTTCCCTCTGGTTCTTTCATAGCGAGCAAGATACAACATGTTTTTTGATACAACATGTTTTTTGGGTAGTAAAGTATGTTATATTTGGTGGTTTGGTTGCAGGGCACGGAGGTTATTGCCAGCAACTCAAGGTCCCACACTTGCTTATTGGCTGGTGTATACATAGGCAATGTGAAGGTCCTTGTGCGGTTGTCTTTTGGAATTGATAGTTCAAAGGAGGTTGCGATGAAGCTTGTGGTTAGATCTGAGGATGTGACTGTCAGCGATGCCATCCATGAGATTGTGGCCAGCGGCTAGTTGAGGAAACTTGAAATGTTTCATTACACTACGGCCTTTTCTTTATTTCTCTAATGAGAGCACTGTCAGGGATGGCTGCATACAGAACAAACATTTTGTAGAAAGAATTGCACATTACTAAATTCAAATTTCGGTGAGATTGCAAGGGGGTCAAATTTGCAATTTAGTGAGCGTTTCCTGCTCATCTATTTCCTGTTACACCCTTATATTTTTTTTCCCTTTTCTATTTTGTTTATTCAAGTGTAGTTTCAATTGCCTTTTCTAATGTACAAGACCTATTTTGAGGCACTCTGGATTATACAGAAGTCGATTGTATTGTTTGGGTACTCATCTCAATCTGAAAAATTGGCAGATACTGTAATACTCGTGTGCGTACATTTTTTGTTCACACCTATAATTTATTATTTCTTACATGCAGAGTTTCTTAAATAACCAAACATGAATAGGCAAACTTGATTAAACCTGCCCGATTAAAGCAAGTTTTCTGATCGACTTTTTTACTCTCACTAGTTGGTTTTCAAGAGAAGTATTTGGAGATCCCAGTTGTAGTGGAGAAAGCGATTATGGCCAAAGTTACGAGTGTTTTTTAAGCTTCATGCTGATCGCCACTCCTTTCTGGGTGCAGTGGATCAGCTCGCAAAAAAACTTCCTATGTACATAAAAAGGTCTAAAGGAGATGAAGGGAACGAAGCTGTTTACAGTTTACCTCTTTCACGGTTGCAATTATCACTGTTAGAGGCTAATAGCATTTCCTTCAAACCCAGCACTCGACCAACTTCCACTCCGATTAGATTTATCTGTTTATTCATAGCACCATCGGAATTCACTTGAAACTTGAAAGCAAGAGTGAATGCAGATACATTTGTATTCCGTTTTCAATCAGCAAGTTATTTACATGGCATAGATCTGTAATGCAAAATTCTTTCATTCAGTTCTCCAAATGACCGCCATGTATATGCAGGGCCGTCCCGTGACAAAGTGAGACCTAAAGCAAAATTTAGAGAGATTTTCCTAATAAATTTTTCCATTGAAAAAAATATGTCAGCAAAGTAAAATTCAAACTAAAACATAGCAGATTATATAAACAAAATAACAAGTAACAATGCTGATAAAGAACAATAGAACTTGATTTTTTAACCACAAAAATTTGGACTTTAGGCCTTGATGGTTTGTTACAATTGTATCAACTATCTGACTTCTGATTACGAAAATAGAACAGAGGATGAAATTCATAATTGAGTAAGTATCTGTACCTATTTTTTGCATGTTGGCCTGTTAAACCCAAGCTGTTAGATGAGAGGAAGATTATAACATTTAATGATAATTATTGCGATTATGTTAAATAATTATCACGGATTCTTATTAAAATTCACCGAGATTCAAATAACACCAATAAATGGCATTACATACCAAATATCGTAGCAATGACGTTACATGGAAACAAATTGGCATTTATGGGCCAATTGGAAATATTGCAGAGCAATATTTCATATTTATAGCTAGAGAAAATTCTACAAATGGTCACTCAACTATGACTCATTCGACACTTTGTGTTTGGACCCAAAATGAGCTTTTTGGCCTGACAAGGCACGTCTTGGAGAAATTGAGCCAATGTCAGTGGCTCAAGCTATATATTGTCGACAAGTTCGAAATATATATTTAGAGGCTAAATAAAGCCTACTATGGAAGTATGGAAGCATGAAAGCATGAAAAGTCAACTTTAGCACATTTTCCTACTTCGGCTAGGAGAAGCCGAGCTAAACAAGGAAGGAGGGGCGGCAGACTAACCAAACGAAATTCAAATGAGCTGAAATTTTCCAGATTAAATATAGAAAGCCCAAGGATCATTTCTTATGAAGAGTGGCAGAGATAGTTTTGAGTGGAAGGCCTTCAAACAATCGGTCCAATTTTCTGCAGAAGCAAAACTGGAAAACTGGACCTGTAAGAGGTCCAGCAGCGTTTCCGGCCCAACCACTATATCAAAAGCTCTGAAATTTTACCAGGGTGATCTACACTCATAGTGGAACATTTATTATGAAGAAGTCACAGTCAAACTCTGAGTGCTTGATAGAGATAAAATTGAAGGAATAAAGGAGCAGAAAGTGCTT
>NC_084822.1:15557218-15607218 GCF_958449725.1 Rosa rugosa
AACCGTTGTGGTCGTGGTACTACAATCGGCTCCCGAGGAGACTAGGACCGAAGTACGTTGACAGAGGGTTTGGTGGCACTGAAAGTCGGCTTCTGAGAATACTAAGACTAGGAGTGTGATCACCGGTAAGAGAAAGAAAAGGAGAGGAGTTGCTCTTAGAGAGGTTTGCTCTAGAGAGACTTAGATCATCTTAGAGATGTATTGATGAGTGAATTGTGTGTTTAAGTGTTTCATTGTAACCTCTATTTATAGGCTACCATGCCAAGGTGTTTAGCATTAAACAAATGATAGTGGAGCATTAATTGAAGATAAGAAATGATGAATTTTGGAGATAAGGAAGCATAATTGGAGATAAAGTATGATGAATTTCGGAGATAAGGAGATAAGGAGGCATAATTGGAGATAAGGAATGACGAATTTTAGAGATAAGGAAGCACTTTTTGCTCCTTTATTCCTTCAATTTTATCTCTATCAAGAACTCAGATTTTGACTGTGACTTCTTCATAATAAATGTTCCACTATGAGTGTAGATCACCCTGGTAAAATTTCAGAGCTTTTGATATAGTGGTTGGGCCGGAAACGCTGCTGGACCTCTTACAGGTCCAGTTTTCCAGTTTTGCTTCTGCAGAAAATTGGACTGATTGTTTGAAGGCCTTCCACTCAAAACTATCTCTGCCACTCTTCATAAGAAATGATCCTTGGGCTTTCTATATTTAATCTGGAAAATTTCAGCTCATTTGAATTTCGTTTGGTTAGTCTGCCGCCCCTCCTTCCTTGTTTAGCTCGGTTTCTCCTAGCCGAAGTAGGAAAATGTGCTAAAGTTGACTTTTCATGCTTTTATGCTTCCATACTTCCATAGTAGGCTTTATTTAGCCTCTAAATATATATTTCGAACTTGTCGACAATATATAGCTTGAGCCAAATTTCTCCAAGACGTGCCTTGTCAGGCCAAAATGCTCATTTTGGGTCCAAACACAAAGTGTCACTTAATTTTCAAATATATCATTTTGGTCACTCAACTATTATTCTGTCAATCACTTTAGTCACCCAAGGGGCATTTTATCTCACTTTAATCACTTCTCCCAATAATTCTAATACAGATTTCTTAATTTTTCATAATTGGTTGGACGAAAATATCATTAATATTATGGCAAATAATTTTTTTTAATGAAAAAAATTAACGAAATGACTAAAGTGAATAACAGAGATAAAGTTAAGTGACCAAAGTGATATATTTAAAAGGTGAGTGACCAAAGTGTCGAATAAGTAAAAATTAAGTGATCATTTGTGATATTCTCCCTTATAGCTATATTACTAGCAAATCAAGGAGAATGAAGCCGCTGTTATAAAGTAGAGAGAATATGCAGAGAGAATAGTTGGGAGGAAGTAGAAGTATCTCATTCAGTCTCATTAGCCTCCTTTATGTAGAGGTTGGGTTTACATAACTAATGAGTATTTACATGGACATCCACATAGATAATAATATTTACAACACTCCCCTTTGGATGTCCACCAATGAATGATGGTATTGGACGCGCTTATTGTTGCCTCGTTAAAAACCTTGCCAGGTAACAAAAACCCAATGGGACAAAAATAACCCTGGTCGAAGGACAAAAAGAGCACAACGCGCATATGTCCTAGGTAGCATGCTTCTGGATGCTCCCCCTGATGAGAATCTCCCCCTGATTGTTGCAAGCCTCATTTATGAATGCGATAAGCTACATGTACCATGTATAATAGTTTGATGTGTCTATCACCGAAGTAAGACCATGTGTGCTTTGCATATAGGGGCTCATCACAAATTTTATACCTGCAAAGGTTAAGCAATACCAACAAAGGAATACTTCATATGATAAAATTAGAAACAATCTCATATGCTCAAAATCATACACAAAGTAATAGCTAAACAATATAAAGAGATTGATACATTTAACTTTGTATAGTTTAAAACATTGAAAAATCATCATGGTATACCTAGCCATACACATCAATATCTTTGTGTATTGATATGTCTCATATAAGCTCTTGAAGAGCTTTAAGTAATTCATAACTTTGCGAAAGTTAGAATATGTTGCAACACAATAATCATAATTCGAATTCGATAGTAGTCTCGTCATAGTACTCATTAAGGCAATTTAGATCTCATTGACTAGAACGAAATGAATACATATGAGCTAGTTGTAGACTCTTTGATTCCATGAGGGAGCTTCAGGCTCTTTCAACATTTCATGGACTTGCATTTGAATCATTCATGTATTTGAATCCCTTAAGGATTGATAAGCAATACGCTTATAATGACACTTTACTTTTGAGATTTTGCTTTTAGCAATGTGTCTTTAAGATCTTCATAATATACGATGACAACGTGCCATAAATCTCTCGTCAATATAACAGCTATATGTAACACTGTATTTATAGAAAATTGTCATTCGTATAAGGGAAGATGTTCACAATCTCATGTCTCTATAAACAGACATTGTGTCATAGTGATTTATCTTCACTTTTGTAAATACCCTTTTGTAACTTGTAGGGTTAAAGGTCTAAGTATTTCATCACGTTTCAAATATTCAATTTCATTGGAATTGCCTCTTTCCAATTTGGCCAATAATATACTTTGTCGACATTCATAATGAAACATGGTATAGCGTCAATACAACCCTTAATGATTTTTGGTAGCTACCATATGTAAATTATCATCGATGATCATTAATCATAGATCCCACACATTCTTATATGCATGCATTAGCTGTAAGAAGCTTATTGATATTGGGTACCCATGCCACTTCTGGGGCATATATTGTCACTTCTAGGACAATCATCTCTCATTGATGAATTATGTAGAATGTGGATCTTTTTACGTATAACCTCATGTCGAGCACTATAGGACTTGTATGATCTTCCCTTTTTGGGAGTTTAAAACTTTAGACCTGGTGGATATAATCCACACAAATTCACGCCGTTATTCAAATGACAGTAGTCTTTCCTCCCCCTAACGGCGGGAAGACTGTCTTATTTTGACCATGCTCAAAAGATGCATTCAAAAATCTATCACTTTCTTTGAAGTGAATATGCTCATTGGTTGGTGGCGAGCCCAAACCAAGATTTACGTCAAAACATGCTTTATTCATTAGCATCAACCATATTGATTTATTATTGTATCACTAAGACATCATTTCCTAATGGCATACCTACACCCTCTGTATGTGTAGCCATATTAGGAGTTGTGATATTGTTTAATGACATTCTCTTCAGGAGAATCATGTCAATTGGATACACTTGCATCCCACAAATCAAATGGAGTCTACATTGTTTGTATTAATATATATGGTTGGTCTCTGGGACTTTAACCCAGGCAGATGCCTTTGCATTTAGCATATAATTTTGTCACTATCTTTTATCAAATCACTAGCTTAGATATTTCTCAAGATCAAATTGAGATGGTGGATAAATATCTCACACCAATTCATGTCGTTCTTCAGGAACAATCTTTCTCCCCCTCATTGCAAGAGGAATGTCTCATTAAAGTGACAACTTGCAAATATGCGGTAAATAAACAATATGCTTATGAGTAAGATTAGCAGTCATCAAACTTGTAAGTGATTCCACGCAACATGGTAGACAAAAGATGACGTAATCAATCATGCCAAATAGTGTATTTGGTTCAATGAACTTCGGGTTCATGATATTACATATATGCCTCAATTTACTGTGAAAATTCGATACAGTATATATCCGATCGATGACATAAAGGCTTCTCCAACCATATAGGAAGCAATTAATGCAACAATATTTCAAATTCGGTAACATGATAGTAGCTCATTGGGAGCCATAAATCAAGATCTACAACTCATGATATGAGTGTTACCTTAGCTTGAGTAAACATCAATTGTGAAATATTAACAATTGGAATGGACCAAATTCATTTTGAACTGCAGGCCAGAATGATATACTCAAATGTGTACCATAGGTGACACACGCCCAATTTTTAATTTCCTCACATGTGTGGATGTTAGGGCAGTATTTGCATTGACTCATGATTTTTCTCTTGCCATGATCCACTTCTGGTGGCATTTCATGGTATAGCCATGTCAATCGGCTTTCTTATCAATGAGTTCTATAAGAGGGAGAGATTATACATCTCTGGTAATATTGGGGGCACAGGATGCAAAAAGACAATAATGTGTGCTCTTCTAGAGCCATCAATCAGATATGTAAGATCTGAGATGTTGTTATACTAGCCTCATAAGCATAAGCCTTAATAATTTTTCTGGACACCATGGATAAAATTGCATTGCCTGGAAATCACTCAAAATATAAGTTTGAAGATGACACAAATCAAATTTGCAAAAATTGAACAGTGGATCTCATAAGATACACACGAAGCTTCTGGTCCGTGTTATTCATGTAAAATTTGATGTTCAATTACTGTATTGTTGTTTGATGTAGATATTAACATCAAATGCATTTTGAACTTCTGGCCAAAATGACATATTTGAAATGTCGAGTTTAAACTTCATGACCATAACTTATGAGTGAAGGACTTTAGTTGTTCATCTAGTTAGTTTGATCATTGAGGAACTTCAAGTCCTCATGTAATTAAGGATCAAGGAACTATAGGTTCTGATCTCTTTTAATTACAAAATTCACGATCACAAATTTGGGGTATACTCATACTCATTCGTCATAAACCAATGGTTGAGTATCTGCTTACGTATAAATTGGTGTCAATATAATTCCCTCAAAACTTCAGGTTTGAGGTTAAAGCTCTTCGATAAATTGTCCATATACTCGAAACTTACGGCCCGAGTCTGCACAATTAGAACTTCAGGTTCTAAGGTGGAATGCTTTAAGCAGACATAAAGAAGAATGTGTCAATCGACATATGAAAATTTACTCAAAACTTCTAGTTCGAGTTGACATAAAGTCAAATGAACTATGAATGAATTATGTGTAATCGAAGCTTCAGGTTCGAATTTTTTTTTTTCTATGAACTGCAAGTTCTAAGATTTTGTAATTTGAACTTCGGGTTCAAATAAATTTGGTGCTCGAAACTTTAGGCTCGAGGTGACTAAAGCGAATCTTCAAGTTCACTTTGAACTAATTTATATTTTATACTCATAGCTTCGGGTTTGAGTTTTACTGTTAGAACTTCAGGTTCTATTATGAAATTTTGAACTTCTGGTTCAAAACTATTACATTCGAAATTCATATGTTCGAGGTATAAGACTGCTGGTCCGTATGAGTAACAAAAAAAAATTAATTTAAAAGTACATAACAAAATAGGAAAATTGCAGGGAAAATAAATAGATAAATTATGCAATAAAGTTAACTGTGGAAACTTCTGGTTCCATTAAATGAAGAAATACACAGAACTTCTGGTCCGGTTAACTTCATAATACATGATAATCTTGTATCTCATCTAACAAAAGACAATAGGAGAACCAAGTTCTCTGATCTAAATGCTAGTCAGAAGCTTCTGGCTTCGATTGATTGTCCAACTTTGAACTGCAGGTTCTAAAGGTGGTTTGAATTCCAAATTCAAAAATAGTCATAAGGAGGAAGGGACCCCAGCATAAAAAATAGAGGAACTTCAGGCCTCTTATAATTGGGGATTAAGAAACATTTGAGTTCATATACTCAATTGCATAGTTTTCAGGATCTTCTGGCCCTCGTAATTGTATAAATTTGAGAGACTTTATATCTCAATTTTCCACTACACAATCTTTGAGGAACTTCAGGCCCTCGTGTAATCATATAAAGAAAATATTTCGATCGCATTGAATTTACAATGGTCATTGAATTTACAATGGTCATTGAAATCCGTCTATGAGCAATAAAATCATATCATACGGCCTTACCTTTTGAGCATACTTATGCATATAATTGTAAGATTGTATAACTTGGATATCAAAAAATATTGATCCGCCTTTGGGAGTTACTGATCCTGCCATAAATTTAATCAACATAGATAGTGGTCATCACTCTCATCACGTCAAGATTGCTTCTCATATTAATCAATTCGTAAATACATGTGTAGATGACAACATAAGGCATATACTGGTACTTGTAATCATGAAATATATGATGAATTAGGATTGATGTCTAACGACAATGAAGGAAACACACAAAAAAAATCTTATGAGTGTATACTGACAAAAACCCAGAAAATGCTATTAAATAGTCAAGTAAAAACTAATGCCTCTATTGCACCTTATGGGATAATACGTTGGGTTTTGGTTGAAAAACCAAAAATAAAGGAGAGAGGCATGATTATTGACAAAAGAAAATTGGGATTGTCAGAAAGGAAAAACGGGTATGATTCTATTTGCGTGATCAACTAAAAACTTTCAGCAATTATACCCATATATGAACGCATGTGAAAACAAACACCAATATTGTCACGCCCCGGATTTTGAATGATAAATTCAAATCCGAAACCTGAATAATTACAATTACAAAAAAACCAAATCTCGAAACTTCGAGTTCATTATTACAATTCACTCTCACAATATATTATAAAGCTCAAATGAGCATAACACACCTCACAACTTACAATTGTTGTAAAACTCTAACAATTGCTCTAACCGCACGATCACCGTCCTGGTTCTCCTGTCCTGTAGGATTACCCGCTACACAATTTGAATAGTGTACCGGGAGTTGCAACAACACAAAACCCGGTAAGCTTTTTACAGCCAGTATGAGTAAACAAGAAAGAACTGTTGATTTATTAGATTTCAAGACTACCACAAACCCACGTTACTTTCTCACTCTCATATATATATATAGACACTTATGAGTTACTCTCAATTTAGCTCATAAGATCACTCACTCTCATATATATATGTAGACACTTATGAGTTACTCTCAATTTAGCTCATAAGATCCCTCACTCTCATATATATATATAGACACTTATGAGTTACTCTCAAATTCGCTCATAAGATTTCCCAACATTTGGTAGACAGACTCATATATATATATAGACCCTTATGAGTTACTCTCAATTTTCCCTCATAAGGTTACCATATATATATTGACACTTATGAGTTACTCTCAATTTCACTCATAAGGTCACTCCACATTTGGCAGACAGACTAGAGCTCTAACTGAACGTAACCACTCGTCCGGCCACAGACGTGATTACGATTTAATACTATTAATAACCACCAGCCCGGTACGAGAGCGTGATTCACTAATAGATGCCATGGTCACCTCGTGACCTAGTGATCTCCACAGATCACAACAATTTATTGTTCCTCAACAATAAAACTCAACACCTCTCACAATATATTGTTTCTCAACAATAAACTCAATACCTCTCACAATATATTGTTTCTCAACAATAAACTCAACACAACTCCAACAATACATATTATTTCACGTAATAATATATATACAGACATTCACACAGGAATGTCTAATACACCAACAATAGTTCATATGATTGCAAAATAAAGCAATTAAATATATTGGGTTCGTAATATGAACCACGTGAGGTTTACTCACCTCGATAATCCCGCTGCGTCTTCAATTCAGCTCAAAATACGATCCACAATCGTCCACCAACTCAAACCGTCAATCACCTAGTCCAATAATGATCTTGACTTAGCCAACAACTCAAATATGTAATTAAACGACGATCCAACGCTCAGATTCAAATTAAACGATGATCCAACGGTCGGATCTGAATTTAATGATGATCCAACGGTCGGATCCTCACGGATCGCCTTTAGGATCATCCTCCAAAATTATCACGAAGATCCAACGGTCAGATCTTCCTGAATCGCCTTTACTAACATCTCCACAAAATTATATGAAAATCCGACGGTCAGATTCTCACGAATCGCCTTCCGAATCACTATTTCTCAATTATACGAAGATCCAACGGTCGGATCTTCGCCCGTGACCTCACAAGGTCACCGGGACAGTCATACGATCAACATATCCAAAATTGAAGCAAAACCGATGGTCAGATCTTCACAGATCGTAAACCGAAGATAAACGTAAAAACGTTAAATAGTAACGTCAAAACGTAAATCCACTATTTATCAACTTTTTCTAACATGACCATGTTATATATCAAAACGCTCGTATGGATGCATAGATCATCGCCTAGATAATGAAAACTCGAAATATGGTCTGATGCGCCGCCACAAGCGGTGGTCAGTGGGCGGTCAACGCGGCGGTCAACGCCGGTCAACCACCTCAGATGGCAAAGTGACCAACTACAAACTGGTTCAAAATGAAAGGGTGGTCGACTTTCATACCTGGAGCTAAGCCTGGTTCGGCCTAGATCGTCCTAGATCAAGCGTTGAAGTTGGATTAATCTCGTGCGTCTGATCAGATTCCAGATTGAATCAGGGACGTCGAAATCTTCAACTTGTGATCTTTCACTCCACACTCCAAATCGTCAAGCAAGGCCTATATGGGGATGATCAGGGGGAGGAGGAGATCACGAAAATGGGAACGATCGGCCCATGCAACGCCGGAAAAATGGAATTCCGGTCGGGTCGGATTCCTCTTGGCTGGCTTCTTCGATCTCCATCTGGGGGCAGCGGCGGGGCAAGGCGACACCGGAGGGAGGCCGGGCTTGGAGCGGCGATCACCATGGTGTCCGGGTCGTGGCCGGAGGACGCCGGAGGAGGAAGGAAAATCCGGGTCGGGTCGGCTAAGACCCGTTGGGTCTGACGGTCGAAAGAAGAGAGAGAACGGAGAGAGCTGGGGGACTGTTCAGCAAAAATGAAAATGTTTCGTCCTTAAATGAAAAATCAGATATTTTTCCTATTTATAGAAAATTCCCAATTTTCAAATATTCATAACTTAATCATACGAACTCCGAATATTGCGTTCTACATGTCCACGAACTCGTATCGACGAGCTCTACAACTTTCATGAAGGAAGTTTTCCCAAATTTTGAACGTATAAAAAGTCAACTTTGTTGACCCCCTAAAAACGTTCGTTTTCGAAAATAAAACCGTTCGAACTAATTCCACAACTTCTCCAAGCTTCGTACTCGCTCCTACTATCGTGAAATCATTTCTAAAAATCCACGGAATTTAATTTGGATTTTCCAGGGTATTACAGTCTACCCTCCTTAAAGAAATTTCGTCCCGAAATTTGAGCGTAAGTCAATTCCTCTCGATTAAGGTTGACCTAACCATCGAATCTCCATCTTTCCCAAAGCTGTAGTAATCTACAAAGCCTCAACCCTTGTATAAAAATACATTCCTATAGCCACTAAATCCTTTCATCACAAACGTAAACGCACAACACAACTGTTCAACATCAATCCACATCAATTACACAAAATCATCACATGGATCATCTCATAGATCCTCACATAGATCTTCACATAGATCATCACATAGATCTTCACATAGATCATCACTCTGTACTGGCATACAAGCACAGTAAACACTCTCACAAAGTGTTTCGCTACTCAATTAGCATCACGGTAAATCTCCATAGTAAAACTTAAGATGCATCACTCAAAACAAATCATCCCCAAAAGCACGCCAATAAATTATGTCATCCAATGATGATGACTTGGGCTTGCTCAATCCTTGGGTTAAGCACTAGGGCTGGCCAATTGGGCCTGAAGAAATCGGACCATCCACATTTCGAACCGGCCCAAACCACTTTGGGTTTAACATTTGGGCCTACTATTCGGGCCGAACAATTGGGCTTACCATTTGGGCCTACCATTTGGGCCTACCATTCGGGCTTACTATTTGGGCTTACTATTTGGGCCTACCAATCGGCCCACCAACTTCCAGCTCGGCTACGGTATGAAATTGTACATACCGTATATACGTATGCATACCGTACAGATCGTATATACGTATGCATACCGTACAGACCGTATATACGTATGTATACCGTACATACCGTATATACGTCGTATATCAAGCATATACGAGATCCAAAAATATTTGTAAGAGGTAAGGTTCGAACTCCCGACCTCAAACACGAAGGTTTTGCTCCCAACCACTGAAGCAAGAGCTGCCTTCATTAATATATGCTCACGTGTTATATTTATTATGTCATAAGCGACATAAATAAAATAACGGGGGAGGCAAGGTTCGAAACCTTAACCTGCTGCACAAGGGCTTTGCCCACCAACCACTGGAGCACAAGCTGTGCTTAATATAATGTGTACAAATGTTTTACTTATTATGTCATAAGCGAACATAATAAAAATAAACGAGAGGCAAGGTTCGAACCTCTGACCTCTTGTACATGAGCCTTGCTCTTCAACCACTAGAGCACCAGCTGCTCTCGTTACTATCCATGCAACTTCTTTTATTTATTCTATCATAAGCGATAGAATAACAACAAACTGTCGGTACACTCCACGTGCCACGACACGTCTCTTCCGTGATTTACGGAAAGCAAATCACTTTCGGCTAAAGCTGTCTGCCACAGCGTCTCGAGGTTCGGCCTGTCCCCTTACACGCTCAACACGCGCCAACAGCTTTTCCGGGTTTCGGGGCGACTTTAATCCAACGCGTGGATTCAAATTCTGAGATCGTTCATCCAACGGTGGAGATCTGCTCACCTTGTTCTATAAATAGGTGCATTCTGGAGAAAAACTGTTCACTCCAAAAGAAAAGAAATTTTTCTTCCGAGCTCAAGTCTTTCTCTCTCAACTCTTCAGCCTTTCTCTTCTCAAATCCTTTCTTCATCAATTTCAATCCTTCTCTTCTGATCTTCTCTCCCATCTAGTTGATTCAATCCCATCTTTCCTCTGAACTTTCAGATCTTCAATATTTTCCTCCAAATCTTCAATCCTTCTTTCTCAGATCTTTTCTTCCATTTGAAGATTCGATCTCATCTTTCCTCTGAGAATCTCAGATCTCCAATCACCAGTTCAACAACTCCAATCCTTCTAACAAAATCTCCCTCAAACACTAAACCATGTATTCCTCGATTTCCACATCCTCTCACCCCATGACCCAAGAGCCACGAACTCTGCAACTAATGGAGCTCCAAACCCCGCAACAAATGGAACCACAACAACAGCAACCAACAGAGGAGGGAGGAAACACCCAAGCAGCTGGAAGTAGTGCCAACATGGATTTCTGGCGAAGCCGTACCAGGTGGATTCCTACTCCAGAACAAATAAGAATCCTCAAGGATCTTTACTATGTCAAGGGATTTAAGTGCCCAACTACAGAGCAGATTCACGAGATCTGTCTCCAGCTGAACCAGTATGGGTATGTTGAGGGTAAGAACATTTACTTTTGGTTCCAGAACGTCAGGGCTCGAGAGAAGCAGATGAATAGGTGTAATCAGGCTGCTCCAGTGCCCATGAGAACTAGTTCTCTTGGTACTGGTAGATCCATTGATCTCAATTTTGGGTCCACTGGTTCTACTGGTGCTGGTGGATCCATCGACATCAATTTTGGGCCAGCTGGTGGATCCATTGACATCAATTTTGGGTCCACTAGTTCTACTGATGATGGTAGATCCATTGATCTCAACTTTGGTTCCACCTATTCTACTGGTAATGAAGGATTTATTTACTTAAATTTTGTTTCGTATTCTTCCTCACACTTCAACACTAATACCAGTACAACTCTTTTGGCACAACAGGAGGACAAACATCCCTGCAACAACGAGGAGGAGATCACCAGGAGGTTCAAACTCTTCCTCTGTTCCCCGTGCACGGCGAGGACGTCTTTGGTAACCTGAAGGCTACTTCCGAGGAAGGTAGCGCTTTTGGTTACTATTCTGGTGGCTCAGGCGGTTACCACAGTGGCTCAAACGTTTCTCTTGAGCTCAGCCTAAATCCATCCGGAGCTGCTGACTAGGCTTAGTATAGCATAGTCCTCGTTTTTTTTTTTTTTTTTTTTTTTTGTAATATAAAATCAATAAGATGGTGTGCATGTTTTCTTTTCTTTTTGTTTAACCAACAACAACACCAAGGATCGAACCTTGGTCACCCAATACTATTTTCAAAACCATAAACAACTCTACTGCACACATCTTTCATAATGATGCAATAAAAACAATCACTCAAAAAGAATCCAACAATCAAATAAGTCGCATCGAGGTCTAGCTAGTATCCTCTGAGTCAAACCAAACACAAACAATTTCGTCGTTAGAATTAGGGTTTAATAAAGCTAAACACATCCTGAGTTAGCTAGGAAAAACCCACATCCTTAGAGTTACCCATACAAATCTTATAAAATCTCAACCATTTCCTCTATTAATTGCTCCATTAAACTTACCACAATTCATACCCTATGAATTTACGATTTAGAAACCGAATCAAACTCCATATCACATAGTAATTCACTTGAACCACTATGGATATACCTAACAAAGTCACTAAAACCAATATCCGAAATTGCGTTTAACTATATCACCTAAGATCAATCACCAAAGGCACACACTCTCATCCAACATCCTTCACAAGAACTGATTCTAACTTTCCCAATTAATTACACCAAAATCAACTCCATTTCAAAACTTTAAGTGTCCCGCCTACTTAAACTTAAAACACAAACAACCTCAAATTCACTTCAGTCCAACTCCATACTACGATCCAAAACTTAAGAAAACTAGTTCACAAAATCAATTTCCTTCACTTAAATAAAACTATGTCCACAAGTCATAGTCAGGTCAACAGACCAAGGTGTCCAAATGGAGAATTTCCAATCCAGTTGTCTTTGTGAAACGCAAAATATCAATCAAAAATGATGCTCGCAACATCAACCACGTATATAAAACACGTTCCTCGAACTCGATTCAATTTTAGAATCACTAAAATTACTACTAGTCCCACTTCAATAACCCTTATGATTATAGGTACTTGTAGATAACTTAAATATATAGTCGTTCGTCTCAATCACTCAAACACAAGATCAAACTCCGTTCTCGCACCTCAAACTCTGCTCAACAACTTACAAACACATGGAAGAATTAACCACAATAATTCCTTCCCTAACCGCAACACTACTCACAACTCCACATGAGTCAAGAATCTATTCAAAAACATTAGTATATCCAACTTAAAAAGGCAAAATTACTATCGATTAATACTCGTATCCACATTACAGACGAGCATAGGTCCACACCATGCCTTCAACCAAACACTTCAACAATCAAAAGAACCTCATTTCCATAAAACAATCCTCGTTGACTTAACAGAGTTGAATCAAGAGGTTTCTATTCCTCAAGGATTGTAACTCGCGGCCACTGAACTTATTCCAATACGAACCTACAAGACAACTGTAAGGTTCTAAGTACAACCCCTTCGAATCTCCATCACCTAAGGAGTATAGTATGCTTGGCTAATACATGTATAACACCTAAAACACAGTATAAGTCAAATACAAATTCATATTAACCAAGTCAATACTATAGGGAAGGTATTCACGTTCCTAAAACGACCTAGCGGCCTAAACAACTCCCAACACTCACGCATACCCAATGACTTAGCCAATACTGAAGAGCACACGATGGGGATCCGCTGCAGACGGGCCATCACTCGGAAGGTATTGACACATCACCAAATATGCACCTTACGCTCTGATACCAAACTGTCACGCCCCGGATTTTGAATGATAAATTCAAATCCGAAACCTGAATAATTACAATTACAAAAAAACCAAATCTCGAAACTTCGAGTTCATTATTACAATTCACTCTCACAATATATTATAAAGCTCAAATGAGCATAACACACCTCACAACTTACAATTGTTGTAAAACTCTAACAATTGCTCTAACCGCACGATCACCGTCCTGGTTCTCCTGTCCTGTAGGATTACCCGCTACACAATTTGAATAGTGTACCGGGAGTTGCAACAACACAAAACCCGGTAAGCTTTTTACAGCCAGTATGAGTAAACAAGAAAGAACTGTTGATTTATTAGATTTCAAGACTACCACAAACCCACGTTACTTTCTCACTCTCATATATATATATAGACACTTATGAGTTACTCTCAATTTAGCTCATAAGATCACTCACTCTCATATATATATGTAGACACTTATGAGTTACTCTCAATTTAGCTCATAAGATCCCTCACTCTCATATATATATATAGACACTTATGAGTTACTCTCAAATTCGCTCATAAGATTTCCCAACATTTGGTAGACAGACTCATATATATATATAGACCCTTATGAGTTACTCTCAATTTCCCTCATAAGGTTACCATATATATATTGACACTTATGAGTTACTCTCAATTTCACTCATAAGGTCACTCCACATTTGGCAGACAGACTAGAGCTCTAACTGAACGTAACCACTCGTCCGGCCACAGACGTGATTACGATTTAATACTATTAATAACCACCAGCCCGGTACGAGAGCGTGATTCACTAATAGATGCCATGGTCACCTCGTGACCTAGTGATCTCCACAGATCACAACAATTTATTGTTCCTCAACAATAAAACTCAACACCTCTCACAATATATTGTTTCTCAACAATAAACTCAATACCTCTCACAATATATTGTTTCTCAACAATAAACTCAACACAACTCCAACAATACATATTATTTCACGTAATAATATATATACAGACATTCACACAGGAATGTCTAATACACCAACAATAGTTCATATGATTGCAAAATAAAGCAATTAAATATATTGGGTTCGTAATATGAACCACGTGAGGTTTACTCACCTCGATAATCCCGCTGCGTCTTCAATTCAGCTCAAAATACGATCCACAATCGTCCACCAACTCAAACCGTCAATCACCTAGTCCAATAATGATCTTGACTTAGCCAACAACTCAAATATGTAATTAAACGACGATCCAACGCTCAGATTCAAATTAAACGATGATCCAACGGTCGGATCTGAATTTAATGATGATCCAACGGTCGGATCCTCACGGATCGCCTTTAGGATCATCCTCCAAAATTATCACGAAGATCCAACGGTCAGATCTTCCTGAATCGCCTTTACTAACATCTCCACAAAATTATATGAAAATCCGACGGTCAGATTCTCACGAATCGCCTTCCGAATCACTATTTCTCAATTATACGAAGATCCAACGGTCGGATCTTCGCCCGTGACCTCACAAGGTCACCGGGACAGTCATACGATCAACATATCCAAAATTGAAGCAAAACCGATGGTCAGATCTTCACAGATCGTAAACCGAAGATAAACGTAAAAACGTTAAATAGTAACGTCAAAACGTAAATCCACTATTTATCAACTTTTTCTAACATGACCATGTTATATATCAAAACGCTCGTATGGATGCATAGATCATCGCCTAGATAATGAAAACTCGAAATATGGTATGATGCGCCGCCACAAGCGGTGGTCAGTGGGCGGTCAACGCGGCGGTCAACGCCGGTCAACCACCTCAGATGGCAAAGTGACCAACTACAAACTGGTTCAAAATGAAAGGGTGGTCGACTTTCATACCTGGAGCTAAGCCTGGTTCGGCCTAGATCGTCCTAGATCAAGCGTTGAAGTTGGATTAATCTCGTGCGTCTGATCAGATTCCAGATTGAATCAGGGACGTCGAAATCTTCAACTTGTGATCTTTCACTCCACACTCCAAATCGTCAAGCAAGGCCTATATGGGGATGATCAGGGGGAGGAGGAGATCACGAAAATGGGAACGATCGGCCCATGCAACGCCGGAAAAATGGAATTCCGGTCGGGTCGGATTCCTCTTGGCTGGCTTCTTCGATCTCCATCTGGGGGCAGCGGCGGGGCAAGGCGACACCGGAGGGAGGCCGGGCTTGGAGCGGCGATCACCATGGTGTCCGGGTCGTGGCCGGAGGACGCCGGAGGAGGAAGGAAAATCCGGGTCGGGTCGGCTAAGACCCGTTGGGTCTGACGGTCGAAAGAAGAGAGAGAACGGAGAGAGCTGGGGGACTGTTCAGCAAAAATGAAAATGTTTCGTCCTTAAATGAAAAATCAGATATTTTTCCTATTTATAGAAAATTCCCAATTTTCAAATATTCATAACTTAATCATACGAACTCCGAATATTGCATTCTACATGTCCACGAACTCGTATCGACGAGCTCTACAACTTTCATGAAGGAAGTTTTCCCAAATTTTGAACGTATAAAAAGTCAACTTTGTTGACCCCCTAAAAACGTTCGTTTTCGAAAATAAAACCGTTCGAACTAATTCCACAACTTCTCCAAGCTTCGTACTCGCTCCTACTATCGTGAAATCATTTCTAAAAATCCACGGAATTTAATTTGGATTTTCCAGGGTATTACAAATATACCCATATATACATAATCAATTGTATTCAATCATCTGATCAATCGTCTGATGAGGTATGTTAGGATCCATATATAGTGTTAGAACTACAGGTTCTTAACAAATAAGTAATCAATATCGAAACTTCAGGTTCGAAAATAAAGTGAACATTGGATCGCAATTATATGCACGAAGCTTCAAGTTCGTGTTCTTATGATTAGAACTTCAGGTTCTAACATTCCGTATTTTTGAACTTCGGGTTCAAATGGATATGTACTCGAAACTTCTGGCTCGAGTAGCAGTAGTGAAACTTCAGGTTCACTTGTATTATGAATAGTAAGTATGCTTGATAAAACAGATAAGATAAATTTATTTAAATACATATTAAATATGCGATAAGTAATGAAACAGAAAACATATATCCATTATGTTAACCGCATACATATATATATATATATATATATATATATATATATATATATATATATATATAGGAATCGTGTTAAACCATCAGTATACGAAACCATATGAACTAATGGTTACTCAATATCAATAAAGAGAGAGGTAGGGTCATATATGAACTAATAGTAAGGGAGACCAAACCATCATTCGGATATGTACTCGAATCATGGATCATATGAAACCATATATATATATAGAAGCAAAGTGCAGTTAGAGATCATAATTAGCAAACATAAGAGAAAGCTTTGACGCATGCTTGCCAATAAAGATTATACAGTAAACGTAAAAATTGCTGCAAAAAGTAAATTGAAGTATAAGACTCATAGATCTTGAGTAATGGTTAGAAGCAATAGAGTTGCACCATAAGGACTCATGGATCATCATAGAGTTTTAAAGAAAAGAATAGAGTGTGCTGATAACGTGTTATAAAGTAGAGAGAATATGCAGAGAGAATAGTTGGGAGGAAGTAGAAGTATCTCATTCAGTCTCATTAGCCTCCTTTATATAGAGGTAGGGTTTACATAACTAATGAGTATTTACATGGACATCCACATAGATAATAATATTTACAACAGCCGCAACTAGCAAGAAATTATAGGGATTTCTTCGGTCATTAAGACCGAAATATTCATTTAATTTAATTACTCTTTCCTTCCTAAATATCATGTATGTAATTGTATAAATACAACCCTCTTAACTCATTGGAAAATGCCCCGACCAATACAACACAACTCAATTTCAAAAACATCTACAACTTTTCTGCTATCTTTTCTCTCAAGCCTAGTCAATTTTTATCCCTTTCTTTACAATATCTTTCATTCTTGGTTTAGCCTAGCTAGTTAAATTTTTATCGTTGTCTTTACCTTCTGCACTTTATATTTCCTGCAATTTACTTTCCAGCTCTTTTAAGTTTTATGCTATTTATTTCCGCATTTATTTTATGCTCTTTACTTTACACACCTTTACTTTCTGCAACCTATATCAAAAAATCAAAAAGAGACGCAACATTGGTGAAAAAGCCGAAAGTCCTTGCAACAAAGATATTCGAACCTAGTGGCCGAGACGGTTCCTTCCTCAGCCCACAGTCACTTGAAAGAAGTCAAATCAAGCGCAAATATTAATCAAAATCTCGCTCGACTAATAGGTCTCGAGTTGGCACGCCCGCGCAATCCAGAAGAATAACTAGACATCAAGTCTCTCGGCCTCTAATTTTGGCCGAGACAATTTTGGGGCAAACAGTAAGAGGAAGAGAAAGATTGCTTATATGCGTTTATGTGAGTCTGTCAGTGGCTTAAATAGTCATAAAAGGAAGAAATGTTACCGTTTGTCTTTGAAAGAATCAGAGGGGAATCAAAAATTCATGTTTCAATAGCCAATGTTTCATTTTTGCCCAAATTGGTGAAAGTGAGAGCAAAACTTTTGGTTATCTTCTTTTCTAATGCCAGAGTGATGGAGAAAGAGGAAAGCTTGGGTGTTTAACTTACAAATACAAAAGAAAAAGAGGAAATTTTGAGGTCTCACGAAGTCACGGGTTTCATTTCATCGGCCTTGGCGTCGTCTTCTACAGACTGCAGTTATGTGTTTTTTTTCTTTTACTATCTTTTTTTTAACACACACACACACACTGTGAGCCCCCGAAAATTTTGTTTAATTTTTAGAAGGTAATTTTTTGAAAATAAGATTTTTGCACAAGGTGATTTTAGTGAAGGAATCCATTTTGGACATTTTTAGGTATCGAGACTACCAATTGGGCTATTTGAATTAAAGTCTGGGCCAATGTCCTTCCAATTAATTGAAGAATTACTGTTGTGAAATTTTAATTAAAACTCGCAAGCGCACGAATCGTCGTTAGTATAATGTGCAAGTACGAGGTCGTTCCAACTGAAGATTGATAATCAATTTAAATCCTAACCTAATTAATCCAAACACAAAAACACATAAACAATCAAACTAAAGAAGATATGGTTTTGAGGTTTTCGACTAAACAAATAATGTGAAAATTAAAGAAAGAAAGAAAGAAACAAATAATGATAAAACCTAGGGTTTTAGAATCAACCACTAACAATCCTATTTATGTTTCGATGCAATTAACATATTCTTTTATTTCTTTTGATGACAATTCCCGTATCTAAGTCCAGATACGGCACTTAGACCATAATTTTCCTTAAGTGTATGATTCTCTCCAGGTACGGCAGAGGTCGTATATCCTAACATGCAGTTTATCCAGGTACGGCATAAATTTAACACTTAGGACTCATTACGTACTAGAAAACAAGAGAATCATGCAAACCATTACTTCAGGTACGACAATAATGTAATTCACAACTCTTAATCACAAGAAGCTAATTTGAATTATATTGCAGGTATGCCTCAAATTCATCTTCTAATTACTAGATGCAAAGCCCTAAGGTGATCAATCAAAGAACTTAAACATAAAGCATCAATTCAAATAGTGACTAAGAATTCATCATAAAGAAACTATAAATCCATCAATAAATCATCAAAGTACATAAGCAATCATGATAAGGCATCATCTTAACCCTAGAAAAAGGTTTAACAAAAGATAACTAAGTAAAACATAGGAAAAACATAAAAAGAATGGAAGGGGAAAAGAAGGGAAAGATGGATGAGTCGTCTCTGCTCCTTAGGCATCTACATTGTGCTCCCGAGACTCCCCTCTCATGAAAATTCGTGCTCCCTTATATAGGGAAGATTTCTGCTCATCTTTGGCCTCATGTTTCCTTGTAAAACTTGGATTTAGATTCCTTTCTTCATTTGGAATGAGAAAAGCTTGAAATATCTCTTGTAAAAGTAGGAATAAGTTCCTTATTGAATCCTCAACTGAATTAACTTCCTTGAAATATTAGGATTGACAATCTTGCATCGCAAAACTTGAGTTCTCCATGAATGTTAGTGAACTCCCGAGCAGATTTACTGTCCGACCTATCTTCACTCAAATAATCATAACTTTCTCCAGAAGTATCAAAATCGAGATCTGTAAAATTCTACAGAAAGTAGACATCCGTAGCTTTCCAATGATATAAGGTTCATTGTCAGATTCGATCTGGATAACTCCCAGTAATTCGGTGAAGTTGGATGTTCTGCACAGGCAGATTCCCAGTCTCAGATTGCACATTGTCTTTTCAATCCTACTTAGCTCATTTTGGCTTCTTTCCTTCTTTCTATGGAACAAAACCTACAAAAACACTAAAAGATGTAAATGAATCATAAATAAGGAGAACTAAACATAAAAACCAAGATTAAGAGGCATAGAAATATAGGATAATATGAGCACATCAAATACCCCCACACTTAGACTTTGCTAGTCCTCGAGCAAAACAACGAAAACTAAAAACTCAAAGACACAAAACAAAACAAACAAAAAAACACACTAAGCCTTTCAACGTTAGTCTAAAAAATCTCATACTTTCATGGCATCAAGATTAGCACAACAACTAAGAATCAATCCAACATTTATTCGAGAGTTAACAAAAATATGTAACTTAAGATATAAACATGTAGGACATGGAGGCAACATTGGTGATATTAATCTCAGCATGCTTCAAACAAGTTTTGACTCAAATCCTCACCGGTTTACCCTCTTTCTTCTCTCAGATTCATTGGCTCATGCATAAGCATATATTTACTCAAGTTATATGTGAGAGAGATAATATATAAGACAAACAAATAACTCACATATAATAGAAAGAAAAAGCTTTTTCTGAAAATATTTTTTCAAGTATGATCTCATGAAGGATACCAACTACTTGCACAAATGAACCCAAGTCATAGGTTCAACTCTTATAACTCATCTCCACAGATCAAAGGCTGCTCTTTTCAAGGATCAAAGAGGTCTTATAATTAAGGTTGTAATGGGGCCAAGGCTTACGGTTTATAGAAACGAAGGGATAGGAAAATCACAAAGTATCCTAAAAACCTAGTAGAGCTCTTGTTGATGTAGAGAGATAATCTTGAAATTCACCAAGTCAAAAACGTCATAGACTCCTTCGAAGTCTTTATAAAGGGCTAAATGTCATCATGTAGGGCTCACACTTCATTCTAAACTTCCTTTGAATACTTGTGAATTGGACAAAGACCAAATTTTTCTTGAATGGGCCTTCACTTCAAAATAAACTCCAAATCCACAATGAGGGGACTAAAATCCATAAACAATTATCATATTTTTTTCTTCATCGGCGTACACTTATAATTTTTTTCAATTTTTTTTTCTTTTTTTACTTTTCACGGCATACACATACATGCATTTTTTTTTCTATGGACAAGTCTTACCCCCACACTTGAACTTCCTTCTCTTCTCCATCTTCATTCTTGATGCCAAAAACCTCTTGTATGTCTCAAAATTAGCTCTACTAAGTCTTTAGAACAAAGGATAAAGTTGTAACTATACTAAGGTTTAGGGGTTAAAGATTATGAGGGTGATGAAAGAAAAGGCATAATGTAGGCTCAAAGAGGTTTATCTAGGGGGTGTACATCTTGTGCACATAAATAGGGACACATGGCTATTTGGCAATGTTGATAATTTCCTAAGGTGCCTTTATCCTTTCCAAGATCCAAGCATGTATTGATAAAAGTCTCAACAAGTATAAGAGTGAATTCTAGCATTCTATAGTCCATTAAACTTAATCTATGGCAAGTAATCAATCAAGATGAAAGAATAATGAGATCAACAAAATCATCGCCAAGAAAATAAGATGACATATATTTTTTTTTTATTTAACACTCAACAAAGAAAAGGCAAATAGGCTCAAATATCTCACATAGGTTATGTATGAATCAAAAACTTATCCTAACATACTCTTTTCTGTACCATGTAAGCAACCACATCCACTACGCATACATATGACAATCATACATCCTTATTAACCAAAGAATAAAGTCAAACATCATCTCAATTTTATGATCCTCTTAAGCCATGATTTTTGAAATATATACTCATCATAGTTGTTGAAAGGCATTCTAAGGCTCAAGAAAACAAAAACAAAAAACAAAGACGCAAAAAGAACAAAGAAAACAAATTTTTAAACTAACAACCTAATAGAAACAAAAATCAAAATCCCTTCCCCCACACTTAAATCTAACATTGTCCTCAATGTTGAAAGAATTAAAGCATGCAATGCACATAAAAGCATGGAAAAGAGATAAGTGAAAAATAAAAAGAAGAAAAGTAAAGAGAAGAGTTTAGAGCTCCCTGGGATTTAGTGAAGAATAGTACGAAACCGATGTTGAAGTCAAAAAAGATCGCAGAAGTCATCAGGAAAATTTTCCGCGCAGATTGAGCACTGTTCGGTATTTCTCAAATATCTCTTAGCTCACAGCTCCGAATGATGATCTTCTTAGTGCGTTGGAAACTAGACTCATGTAGCTTTCTGGTGATATGCAATAAGCCTATTAAAACTTCCAGTAAGATGTCCAGAATCTACGTCAAAAGGCAGGTACAGAACCTGAAAAGTTAAAAAGAAATTTAATGTTAGCAAATTCAAAACTGAAAATCACATAAAATAGAGAAACAAGATAACAAAAAAAAAATGGTAATCAAGTTAGAATCAAAATCAATCGTCGATCCCCGGCAACGGCGCCAATTACTAAGGTTTATTGAAGCAAAAAATTGTCGGGATTATTATGAAAAGATACAAATTGAATTTTTAGTAATTCGAGTTTTGGGCATACGACGGAGTCGACTAAGAACATTAGTGACGAAAAACGAACAAAAAAGTGAGCCCAAAACCCGGAAGTAATCAACTTGGAGAATTCTGTAATTTGTCGTAAGGGTGAAATCGTCATTCCCCACTCATAAGTATAAATAGAAAATTGGCAACTAGAAAACCTTAGAGACACACACTCTCTCCCTTGCAGCCACGTCCTTTTCTCTCTCTCTCCCCCGACCTCGTGCTCCCTCTCTCTTCTTCTTATCTCTACCATCGCTGGAAACTACCATCTCCGGCCACCACCTTTCTTCAGCGCCACCATCAATCAACTCAGTACCTAAACCGGACCAAAACCCAAGAGAAATCGAAGCCGTGCATCGGCTCCGGCCTCCACCTGCGACCATCCAAACCGCGACTCCACTGTCGCCACTTCTCTTCGAACTCTCGACCATCACCTCACCACACCGATACCACCCTCTGACTCAGTAAGCAACGAGGAGGAAAACCCAGAAGTGCCACCACCCACCGAAGCTGGACGACGCCGCACGCACATCGCCGGAGTCATGGCTCTGCTTGTCTTTATTCTTCAACTTCCGACGAGTTCAAGCCACACCACCACTATAAATGAGTTCAAGGCACCACAATTTACCAAAACCCCAACCTCTGGACCTCCAGTTCCGGCCAGAGACCCCCACACGCACCGCCGCAGCTCCGCCGTTCACGGTCGTTGGATTTACAGACAGTCTTAATTAGGTAATCCTCGTCACCCCTCTTTGGATAAAGCCTTTTGGCTGTTACGAATTGAAAGCCTTAACATCCTATTATTTGCTTTGGAGTATGAGGTATGAGGAATTCTGTGTTTTTGGGAGATTTTGGAGAACCCTGAGCTTTGGAATCTGTAAATTTGAAGATTTGGAGAAGAAGAACTGTTGGGTTAGTCTTCATTGAAAATGGATTGAGGTAAGGGTTATGAACTCTGTGTTGGGTATGAATTTGGTTAAGAATTGGATTATTAAACTTGTCTTGCATGCTAGGAATTCGAGTCACTGTGGGTGGAAGAAAACTGCGAGGAGTTGACTCTCGGTTTGGAAAAGAAGACTTGGTAAGGGCTTGGGTTAATTGGAATGTAGTGATGTTCTGTTCGAAATGGTTATCAATGAGTTGATTGAGTTTGGAACAGAAGTGAAGTTGTTTTGGTGATTTTATGATTATTGTGTTACATCTACCATAAACTTTGATTGTTGGTGACCTTGGTATGTGCTGAACGTGATGAAATTAGTATGAAGCTACTTTGGTTAACATAACTTTGGAAAGAAAACGATGTTGATGAAATAGTGAAGGGTTTGTTCAAAGCCATATGTTTTGGTAATGCGAGGTATAACTGTTGTCCTGGTTAATCAAGTTGTGGAAATAGATAAGTTGGTTATTGTTAAAGAAAGTGCAAATGGATTGAGTTAAATTGATTTGTCAAGTAAGCCAAATTTGATAAGGTACGATTTAAAATATCCCGGAATGACTTAAAGTGGTGAAGTTATTTGGGAATGGTAAGTGTATTTGTTGCTTAAGATAGGAATGCTAGATAATGGCATCAAAATGTTTAACCCGAACTATATTATAGAAAGAAGTATGATCACCATATCCCAAATGGTTCAAATGTCATATCATTTGGATTACTTGGGAATTGATGATAAATTTTATCTATTAAAGGATAATTCGATGGACTTAAAGGAAATTAAGTAAAAGATTTGGTTGCTCGATTAGTTAAAGTTGTAATGATGTCAAGTTACTCATTGGTTTAATTTTATTATAAAGGACTTGAGCGTGTGCACATGGAATTGGACGAAGCATTGAAAGTCGGAAACAAAGCCATGTTTGGGCGAGCACTCCAATTCCAGGTAGGGTGAGCTGTCCCTTCCTTGTTAGAGGCTTTTCTATATGTGGAATGCTCTAGTATAATAATATGTTGCTTGCAAGTATGTTTTTGGTTGTTCATTAGTCGATGCCTCGTGATATCCGTGTTTCCATAACTGATAATTGCTTATTGCGAAAATCGAGGCTAGACTTGCATGTTGAGATACTGTACCCATCGTATGTTTGTACTTGTGACCTGAAAGTAAATGGGACCTAGACACGTAGATTCCTAGGGATCCCACGGTGTCGATAACCGTGAACCTCCGGAGGGGGCCGTGCTCCTATGTTTTTCGAGGAAGGGTGAGTACAGACAGTGAACCAGTCATAGGAGACTCAGGGCCAGGAAATGGACACTTTCGCTACTTGTAGTCACAAGGACTATAGAGTAGTTGGCCGGTTCTCGAAGGATGACGAACCGGGTCGGTCACCGATTTGTTTGAGTTTAGCCGGCAGGTAAGTATCTTGGAGCTCCAAATTGTGTGAAGCATACTACATATGCTTTATAAAAGACATAAATGTTTGTGGTTGCCTCTTTTAAAAGTATTTTCGATAAACGTGCACAATATTATGTAGTAAATATTTTCAAGTATATTATTTTTCAAACCTAGCATGGTTGAGTCGGCCCCTACTGGGCATGCGAGGATGAAACCTCACCCCTACAACAGTGTGCAGGTTTCGAGCATGTGGTCAGGGAGCGTACAGGGGAGGCACATGGTCCGACTTGGCGTATTTCTCTTTGCTTTATTAAATTACAGTCTTAGTTCTTTTGAAGTCCCTTATTTATTTACTTTTTAATTGTTTCCTACTCGCTTATTTTCAAATTTCGGGAGACCCGCAACCCTGGCGCGTGTCTTTCATACTTGTATTTACTTGGTGATTTGTTGTTTTCCAAATTGGGCTCCTATTGTAACCCCAAATCCTTTAGCCCACTTTAAATTCCGCTTTGAAGATATGTTGTTCGGTTGCTAGAATGATTTGTCCAAGAAAGTGTTTTGTAAACCTACAGTCTGAACCCAAAAGGCCTTGCGATTTCGGGTTGATGAGTTATCAGGATGTCATTCGTGACATGTCGGTTTCTCATTGGCTTGGGGTTGCGGCGCTGTGGGACCCCTCTCTCGGATCACCACACACACACACAGATATATATATATATATTATATATATATCTATATATATATATATATATCTATATATATATGTGTGTGTGTGTGTGTATGAGGGCCCTGCCACTAATGGATCCATTTTTTTGGTCTTTTCTAGGGATAGGGCATTAGACCAACTTTTCGATCACATTTCGGCATCTCAACCGTTCAGTTTTTAGGTAATAACGTATAGATCACTTCTCCAAATTTTCAGCCAAATCGGTGATTGTTAAGGTATCAAATTAGATTAAAGGGAAAATTTCGCAAACAGTACACCAAGTAAAGGCCACTAATAATTCTTATACATAAAGTTTCAAACCAAACATTTCGGTACACGAAATCTGAACCTCGACCCACTATCAGTACACGACGTCAATTTTTGACACCAAAATGTCCATTATGCCCTCAGTTTTTTTTTTTTTAATAATTTTTTTTTTCTGTTATTTTTTTTCCTTCTTTTTTTCTGTTATTTTTTTTCCTTGGTTTTTTCTGTTATTTTTTTCTATTATTTTTTTTCCTTCTTTTTTTCTGTTATTTTTTTTTCTTCGTTTTTTCTGTTATTTTTTTTCTATTATTTTTTTTTCCTTTGTTTTTTCTGTTATTTTTTTTTCCTTCGTTTTTATCTCTTTCTTCTTCCTTCTTCCGGGCTCACTCCCTCGCTTCCAACGCCACCTTCCTCACCTCCACGCTCACTCCCTCGCTTCCAACGCCGCCCTTGCCCTCCAATTGGTGAGATTTATGGTCCTACAGCTTATATTTGTAACTCAGCCAATATTTAGTCATGTGAAAAGAAAGAAAGAGATAAAAACGAAGGAAAAAAAAAACGATGGAAGAAAAAAAAATAACAGAAAAAATTAAGGAAAAAAAATAATAGAAAAAATAACAGAAAAAATGAAGGAAAAAAATAATAGAAAAAAATAACAGAAAAAACGAAGGAAAAAAAAATAACAGAAAAAACGAAGGAAAAAAAAAAGAAGGAAAAAAAATAATAGAAAAAAATAACATAAAAAATGAAGGAAAAAAAATAACAGAAAAAACAAATGAAAAAAAATAATAGAAAAAAATAACAGAAAAAATGAAGGAAAAAAAATTTATTAAAAAAAAAAAGAACTGAGGGCATAATGGATATTTTGATGTCAAAAATTGACGTCGTGTACTGATAGTGGGTCGAGTTTCAGATTTCGTGTACCGAAATGTTTGGTTTGGAACTTTATGTATAAGAATTATTAGTGGCCTTTACTTAGTGTACTGTTTGCAAAATTTTCCCTAGATTAAATCAATGAACGAACCAAATCTGTCAAACTTGAATCGTTCATATTTATAATCTGAAGTCGTTGTTTTGAATGTCTTAACGATAATCAATTTGGTTGAAAATTTACAGAAGTGATCTACACATTAGGACCTAAAAATTAAATGGTGAAGATGCCAAAATATGATCAAAAAGTTAGTCTAATGTCCTATCCCTAGAAAAGACCAAAAAAGGGTGGGGGATCCCTTTTTTGGTCTTTTCTAGGGATAGGGCATTAGACCAATTTTTGGATCATATTTTGGCATCTCAACCGTTCAGTTTTTAGGTCCTAATATGTGGATCACTTCTGCAAATTTTCAGCCAAATTGATTGTCGTGAAGGCATTCAAAATGAGGATTTAAGATTATAAGTATGAACGGTTCACGTTTGACAGGTTTGGTTCGTCCATTGATCTATTCTAGTTTGATACCTTAACGATTACCGATTTGCCTGAAAATTTGCACAAATGATCTACACATTAGGACCTAAAAACTGAACGGTTGAGATGCTGAAATGTGATCGAAAAGTTGGTCTAATGCCCTATCCCTAGAAAAGACTAAAAAAAAGGATCCCTCTATATATATATACAACCTTGCTCAGGTGTGGATATCCGCACCTAAGCAGAACGTACGGATTTCCCATTTTTACCCACTTTCCGATCATATTTTCACATCTTAACCGTTCAGTTTTTAGGTCCTAATGTATAGATCATCTCTACAAAATTTCAGCCAATTTGGTGATCGTTAAGGCATCCAAAACTGCAATTTACACGAACGAACCGAATCTGTCGAACCGGAACCGTTCGTGTTTATAATGGTAAATTGCAGTTTTGGATGCCTTAACGATCACTAAATTGGCTGAAATTTGTAGAGATGATCTATACATTAGGACCTAAAAACTGAACGGTTAAGATGTGAAAATATGATCGGAAAGTGGGGAAAAACTGGAAATCCGCATCTTTTGCTTAGGTGTGGATATCCACAGCCAAGAAGAGCTGTATATATATATAGGCATTTTGAGATGGAGGCCTTCCCCAAACTGAGGCCCAAGGCCACTGCCTTGGTTGCTGTTAGTATAAAAATTGTTGTCATTCCAAACCACAAAACTACCCATGTGAAGACCAAGAGAAATTATTTAACTACATGTTCAGAATTGTTTAATGCATGTATGGTGTTGTTGCTTTCTAAGCATGAATTCGAAAAGAAGAGTTGAAGAATTGTTTAAAGCATAAACAATTGTTAAATGCAATTGTGGTAGGCATGCTTTTTAAGTATGCATTGTTTAATTGCATTATTGTGGTTCTACAGCCGTGAGACCAAGCATGAGAAGATTGCAGCTTTGCTTTTTAAGCATGCATAAGAAGACCAAAAGCTGAAGTATAATTGCAGGTCATGGTCGTCCACATTCATCTCCTTGATATGCACATCCTTGCTGTCAAAAACGTTTGGTCAGAAGAAATTGAATCTGGTTTTCCATTTTCTCCTTTATGAAACACTTGCTGTCGAACCAGAAAAGGAAGAACATCTTCTTCTCATAGAACCCTTGCTGTCAAAGAAGAAAGGAGGAAGCAACTATATTAGTTCTCTATCTCACCTTGCTGTCCAATGTTGAACACGGTAGTGGGAAGCAATTGGTTCCCATCTCGCCTTGCTGTCAAAGATTAGCTTTCGATCTAGTCTTGTTGTCCACTCAGTGCAGTCATGAAGACCTTGTTGTCTAAGATGGAAGTGGGAACTGAAGAATATTATCATGCACCTTCATCTCCTTCACATGCCTAAACTTTCGGTCGAAAAACAAAAGCAAAAGCAACTGCATCTGGTTTCATATTTTTCTTCTTCATGGAGAACGAGTTGTGGAATCATGTGGTCTTCTTCAGTTTCACTTTCAAGTCTCAGTGAACCTGCAAGTCTCATGTGGTCTTCACATGACAGAAAGCATGATAGTTTGTTTAATTGCAAGTATGGATATCTTGCTGTCGAAGTCAGGTGGCCTTGTTCATCTTCATGAAAACCTTGCTGTCAAAGATCAAAAAGGGAGACAATTGCAGCAAGGTTCTCCATCTTAGCTCACTGTCCGGTCCCTCCTCGTGACTCTACTCCAACAAAGCTGAAGGAATCTTGGTGATTTCTTCCTCCTATATATATAGGAGTTCTGTGGTTCTTCAATGTATTGAGAATAGTTTGATTTTCAATCCTTTGGTTGTAAAAGAGTTAGTCTCTTTGTTGCTCTGTTTTGTTCCATGTTGAAAACAGATTGTAAAACAACTAAGTGAGTCTGTCCAGTAAGGATTGCAGCAGTCATTGCAATCCCAGAGTTAATGTGTAATCAGTTTTGATTAGTGAATCATTGGGTTCTCAAGAGTTAGAGCCCCGCAGTGTTTTTGATCTCAATTGAGGTTTTCACTGCGTGACCAATGTTGTTATGTTATGCATATTCTCTGTTCTTGTTTATGTAGAGATTATAATCTGTCACTCTATCTGGAGTTTATACATCCTTATATTTACACTGTGGTCAAGGGTGTGTATGTGTGTTTAATTGTTTATGTTATGACTTGCGACCAGCAATGTATTCTCGTATTTATTTGGCGCGTTTTTGCTGAGTTTGAACGTTGACGCCTTGACGGCAATTCCTCCAGTGTTATATAATTAAGTCATTCTGGGCTAATTTGTTGCACATAAGAGAGTGTTGAATTTAGCATTAGATAGTTTCTGATACAAAGCACACTTTTATTGGTCTCGTCAATTACAAGTTATGAATGAATGTTTGCTCAACTCCTGCATTTTGCAGATGTTTGCAAGAACTGTCAGCCAAAAGGTCTTAAACAAGTCTTTGTTCCCCTGTCAACTCCGTTATGAGTTACCCGTACAAGGAAGGAACTAACAAGGTGGAAGGTCTGCAGGTGGAGGCAAGACAGATTGATCTGAACCTTTCCCATTTTCTACCACAAATGCAGTCTTCAAACCCCAGCTGGTATGCAGCTCCAAGTGACAGTGCATGAACCACACACCTATACACGAGCATAATTAGTTTTCTAAGGATGTAACTTTGAGCTTTGAAGTTTAAGGCAGCATGCTATTTGGTCATGATGATGTATTTACCTGGATTGTCAGCCCTGAATCTTATGGCAGCCCAACCACCGGTGGGAACTCCAACTGTGTTTCTTTCAAGAGGATCCACCAAGTTAAACTTAGCCGGGTCCTTCTTGGGGTCGAAGTTCCCAACTCCAGTCCCAACAATGAAAAAATTGTAACCATGAAGGTGGAATGGATGGGATTCCACAGTCAGAAGATTGGTATCTTGTAGAACCAACTCTACGGTTGAGTTAAATGCGATCTTGCTTAGTCGGGTGCCTAGTTTAGTCCCAAGGTTGGCAGTGAGTGGTGCACCAGTATAATTGAAAGCTGTTGGAGGACGGTCAGGGAAGTCTGTGGTAAATACCCCCTTGGTGTTGAAGTAATGAGCTTGAAGCAGCCCGATTTGGGGCATCACGAAAGTGATGTTGTTTAAAGAAGCAGTGAGCTGTGTTCCATTCAGGCAAGTTGTGCATTGGTTGATTCCTAAACCAATTGTGTAAAAAAGCTGTCTATCGACTTTAAGAGGTACATTTGCTGGGTACTTTGCTGTGTTTAGGCTTCTCAGCTTTGCATTGTAGCTCAGCACAAAAGCTGTGTCATTGAGTGCTGGAAGTTGGGAAAGAACTGGCAGAACAGAATTGGGGATGCCTTTATATTGAAGGATTGCAGTGGCGGTCTTATTGTCTATGGAAAGAGGTGCATCCATGAATGGCCTTGCAGCCATGTAGTATCTGCTAGGGACATTATTTGCCTGAACAAGAACATTTGTGGTCTGGCCTGGTGCAATTAGTATTGCCTGAGATGTAAATGGTTTGGTATAGACTGCATCAACTTCTACCACTGTCAAGATATGGCCAGCGATTGCAAAGAATAGCTCGTCATTGAGTGCAGCATTGATGATCCGTAGTAGGTAAGTCTTTCCTTGTTCAACCTCCATTGCAAAGGTATCTAAGATACCACAAAAAGAGAAATGAAAATGCAGAATTTCATTATGCAGTTCTAAACAGTTGTGCTATAAAAAGAAGTGCTAGCCAAATTATGGAATCATTGAAACGTCATTTTGTTACATACTCATATTTTATACTGGCATACTATATATAATCATTGATTTTGTTCATTCTTGTTGGATGGTTGGCACTTTGGCCTAGATTTGCAGTAACATAACATGAATGACCGGACTTACGTTTTTCAGAACATGGGAAGAGCGGCCCTGGCTTCCCATTAATGGTATGTGCATCTGACATATTCGGAGGCAATCCCAGTCTGTTCCCTTGTTTCACAACGTCTTCAACATCATTATTCCACCATTCTCCTATACCATGTACAAAAACTATTGCAATTAGTTTCTGCTTTCTGATAGTTTGAGCACGTTGTTCAACATCTACTACAAATAAAAGTTCAGACTCTTATGAGAGCCGACAGTTACCTAAGACAATATTAGCTTCTCTGTAAGGCTGAGGAAAAGGAAATGGAGTGCCTTGTTTGGGCATGATGACAATAGCTCCGTATACAGTGGCTCGTAGCCAAAAGATGTGAGCATGCCACCATAGAGTTCCTCTTTGCCCTGTGACTGTCATATTGTAGGTGTAACTGTTTCCTGTCTTGATTGGACATTGTGTGATATAAGCAGGTCCATCTGCCCACCCATTCCTGTATTGCTTTAGTCCATGCCTGGAAAATTAATCCACCAAATCGTACATTATGAACACAATTATGATAATAGGTAATGCTATCATAATAATCATTTAATCAACATTGAAATGTCTTACCAATGAATTGACATGTTATACTGGGCATGATTGGTGACATTAACTAGAACTGTATCTCCTTCTCTAGCATAAATTGTAGGTCCAGGGAACAACCCATTTACTGTAACAATTGGCTTAGAATGGCACAACCTGCTCACATTCTTCACTTGAATCTGCAAATAAATGGGAAAAAAAAGCATGTAAGGTTGTGTTAAACTCTGAAGAAAAATCAGTAGAGGAAGCTCAGGCATTCGTGAAGTGCTTACGTCAAATTGGTATGACTTCACAGCAGCTTTGGCTGGAATGAAGAGGAACCCAACAAAACATAAGAAGGGAAGTAAAGAACAGAAGCAGAAGTTGTTGGTTTTTGCCATGTTCGAAGCCAATTGTACTTGTATGGAAGGTCAAGAATGTTTGGTGTGACATTATTGGTCAAGGTCTAGTGGTTTTATAGGTCTGAATATAATATAAACTATCCGTTTGTAAGATGGAGGTGGTGTTGTCAACAGTAGGTAGAAATTGCAGAGGTTGCATACGGAAACTTGTAAGCAAACTACGGATTACTGGGATAGGGACTTAAAAGGGAGTTAAACCGGCCAGCTTGAATAGGGAAGAGAGTACGTAGCTGAATAACGTAATATTTTATTCTGTATTGTTTAAATAATTGAGGTATAAAAGAGCTACGTGAAGCTAAATATTTTACAGCAACTCTCAACTTTATCGTTAAGGAAAAGGGTTAGCACTAAAGAGAGTGTTTCCCATTCAAATTCTGTTTTTGAGCTTCCATATTTTTGTCAAGCATTTGTTTGTTAGTACTTAGTAGTAAGATCGGCCCCTCTTTTTCTTTGGCCAATAATGTGGATATTCCTAAAAGCAACATTTTTTGCACTGTGGACCTTTGCTTAAGCAATACCAGAACCTTGCTTCTAAGCTTTGTGATAATAGGCTTGGCTTGACACAGCCTATGTACATAGGTTTAGTTTACAATAAAAAGCATTACGTAGTGTCCAGGTTTTTTACTTTTCTGGAGTTCTAGTTTTAAGTACTATTGTTACACATTTTCGATCTTCTCTCTCATTTTCCATCTATCATTATCTATTTCTTTCATATCTTTTTAAGTTGGAATGAATATTCTTCGTACTGCAAAGTTCACTAAAAGAAAAACAAGGCCAGGTTTTCCATGCAAGGGTATTAGTTTCATGACTATTATTTTCTGTAGTATATGCTTTATATATAGAATAACCCCTTCCCCAGCTCTTTGGGATAGTTTTTTGTCGTTATTATTCTCATTTAGCTAATTATGCTTAAATAGTTTGTTCATGGTGGTTTCACACTTTCACATAGGAAAAGATGCATGTGGTACGTTTTTCGCTTTTGCAGGGTTAATTCATGGTGATTAGTGGCAAGGTCCGTGCTTCTTTTTTTTTTTTTTTGTATTGAAATAACTAAACAGATCGAGTTGTAACACGCTTCTGCAATTGGAAACAGCAGTCCGAACTAGCTAGGATGCTGCTATAATGCTTTGGACTCTTGGTGTAGAAGCGAGCTAGGTTTTCTGTTATGTGTTTCTGATATTGAAGTTAGTGTCTTTGAATTCTTTAACCCTTCCACAGAATCTTTGATTAGCTGTTCTGTTTCATCTTCATGATTTGCCATTTGATTAGTGAACGCAACTTGATGGTTAGTAAGGCAGGCAAGATTATTAGGAACACTATTTGCTTTACAAATAAATCTGCCGAATGCGGAAGGATTGAAAACAATCCAGAAAATGACTCAACTCAGAGAAGTCCACCTCGTCTCTTTTGAGAGCAGTGATCAGTAGGGTACAGTCATTTTCAATATCTATTTCCGATCAACCTTTACAGGCCTCCACTTCCATGTTAAATGCCAAGTGTGCGTGCACAAAAGCTATAGCAAGTGCTGCAATACCCATATCATCTCTGACAACTACACCATATATAAAGCGCTCAAAAGGTCTATAAGCAATTGATCTATTGGGAAATGAACGAAACCTTGGTGTCTACATCAATGGTAAATTGGTAATCTCATAACACATGATAAAGTAATCTGGGGTTCACATCCAAAACCAATTGGCAATGGATGGAGTGGTCCAAACCCTTATAAACCCATAGGCAAGGTCCCATTTTTCCCATGTGGGATGTATATATTATCAACATGCCCCCGCACGTGTGACGAATTTTCAAGTCATACACGTGGACAACTTTTGGGTGACGTGGAGCCCGTGTGGCCGTTAGGCATGCACACGTGGGTAACCCGCTCTGATACCATGATAAAGTAATCTGAGGTTCACATCCAAAACCAATTGGCCGCTGTGGGAGTTAGAATGTCCGATCAAGATGTTAAAATGTTAATTCTTGCTGGACTCCCTAGTGAGTATGGCCATACTAGGCAAATTATCAGAGGAAAAAGTAATGTTGATTTAGAAGAAGTAAGATTATTGTTATTGTCTGCCGAATGTGAAATTGAGTTGGAAAACAAATCTGCACCTTTAGCTACACTTGCTGCAATTAATGATAGCTGAGAATGGCATGTTACACAATCCTCAGCAGAACAATCACTATGGCATGAACTCAGGGCTGATGTCTTCCCCCGGTTTTGTTCAACCTTTTGGTATGCAATCTAGCATGTTTCCTTCTGTTGGTTATCATGGTGTTGTTATGAATGGCATGAATCCTTATGTCTCCTCTGGTATGACTAATGTGCATCAATTTAATGCTTCCCCTGCAACCACACAATATGGTTTTGTTTCACCACAGAACACTATGACTGCAAGCACTGGTTTTGGTATGTCACCTACATCAGTTACCTCGCCAACTACTTTTCAGCCCAACTTCAATATGTCTAATGGAAATTATCAGTTTATGTCATCTATGGGAAATTTCAGCTCATTGCCATCCCAAATTGGTTTCTCACATCAGTGTACTAGTTTTCTTGCTCAAAATGGTTATATTGTGCCATATGGTAACCAGCAACAACAAGTGCCTGTCATGAATAGCTGCAACTACGACAATGTTCCACAATAGAATGTAATGATGCCTCAAAAGCAGTTTTCTCAGCAGAATGCACAACCTGGAGCATTTAACGATGGCTATCAGCACAGTGGTGTCAGTAACTCATTCTTTGATGGTGGTTACTCAGATGACAGTGTTTCATATCCAAACTTTCCAAACAACAAGGGTACAAACAACTACAACAACAGGGCCAATAATAACAATGCAAAGCCAAGAGACACTGGGAATTTCAGCAGCAATAACAACATTGCTTGTCAAATATGCAAGAAACCAGGCCATGCTACAAAAATGTGCAGGTACAGAAATAGTCAAAATGGGAACACTGCATTGGTTGCCTGCACTCAAAATGCATCTGTTCATATCGGTACAATCTGGTCAAATACTGTTGAAGATCACCCTCATTCTACAGTTGGTGCTGTGTCCATTTCCTCACCATCATTTCATAGCACAACACGGTTCAAATGCCTATGCTCCAACCTAGTGCTTGGTCCCCCACGCACTAGTTTGAGGGGGGATGTTAAGATGATGACAAATTCTACTCATGCTGTTAATGCCACTATTGATGGTGATGCAAGTGACGTGGTCAAAAGTGAAGGTAATGATTCTTGTGCTAGCATAGCTAGTAATATTGCTGTGATTAATGAAAGCAATACAAAGTCAGGTCAAACCAGTCAACAGTGCTAATTAAGCTGGATTCTTCTGGACTGACAACAGGATCACGCCACGTGTAAACCATGGTGCGTCAGGATTGACACTTCAGGCAGCAGATCAGGTTGACGGTGAGTCATGCCCAAATGTGTGGAGTAGAGTGAGTCTCGGTTGTGGCAGTTAACCTCACGTGTGATGGAGTTGATGAAGTCACTGTTACATGAGCAATCACTTGCGAAGGCTTTGACTGGTTTGACCTGACTTTGTATTGCTTTCATTAATCACATAATATTACTAGCTATGCTAGCACAAGAATCATTACCTATCTGCTGTCCCCAAAAATACTGTGCCAAACCAGTCCCCATGCATTCATTGGTCCACAAAGAATAAAATATGGAACAAAAGATTAAGAAAATATTTTCTTAATCTTTATGGACCAATGAATGCATGGGGACATGTTTGGCACAGGGTATTAGGGACAGCAGATTTCTTCCCATCACTTGCATCACCATCAATAGTGGCATTAACAGCATGAGTAGAATTTATCATCATCTTAACAATATTGTCTTCAAATTACGCATGATCTTAAATCTTTGGCTCAACTCAAACAAGGGGCATTTTATTTTTTATTTTTTTATTTTTTACGATGAACAAACTGAACCTAAACAAAGAAAACAAAAACTAAGAGAAGCCACATAAACAAAAAGCCCTCATGTGTTGTTCAAATTTACAGTTGAACAAATGAACAATAATAGACGTGAAAGAAAAATATGTGAGACCTACCATATTGTTAATGTTATCCCATGCAGTATATATAACACAGTAATTGCATAATCTATTAGATGGCTAGGTGTACGTGCATTTCGTGCCAGCAATCATCCTTGCATAATAATATTATATAGTCGAATTCTAACGTTGACATCAAGTATCTTAGTTGTCTCATTATTTTCTTCCCTCTTGGCTCCTTTGCTTCTGCAACTTTGCCAGCTTATATCTGATAGACTGATACTGCTGCCAAAAGTTTATTGTTTGAGAGCGAGAGAGAGAGAGAGAGAGAGAGAGAGATGGGAAACATTTTTGCAATATACAAGCCCATCTTGCATGGACTAATGAAGCTGGCCGGGGTGAGACCCCAAACCCTAGAGATCGAACCAGGAACTGTAATGAACTTCTGGGTTCCTGCTGAAACCAACTCGAAGAAATCGAAGCCAGCCGTGGTCTTTCTTCACGGTTTCGCGGTGGACGGCATCATAACATGGCAATTCCAAGTCCTATCTCTCGCCAGATACTACGCCGTTTACGTACCCGATCTCATCTTCTTCGGTGGATCCATTACCGATAAGCCCGACCGGTCGCCAGAGTTTCAAGCCGAGTGCGTAGCCAAGGGTTTGAGGAAGCTTGGGGTGGAGAGGTGCACCCTTGTGGGGTTGAGCTATGGAGGCATGGTGGGGTTTAAGATGGCGGAGCTGTACCCCGATTTGGTTGAGGCCTTTGTTGTGACTTGCTCCGTTATGGCTTTGAACAAGTCCGTTAGCGAAGCCGGACTTGGGAGGATTGGGTTCTCACGGTGGTCGGATTACTTGCTTCCTGACTCGGTCAAAGGAGTGAGAAACATTTTTGAAATTGCTGCCTACAAGTTTCCTCATCTTCCTGATTGGGTCTACAGACACTATTTGGAAGTATGTATATATAGATATATCTTCATCTTTCTTTTTCAGTTTTACCTATATTTTCATGCCTCGAAATTCAATCCATGAGTGCTGGCAGGCAATGTTTGACAACCGAAGGGAGAGGGAAGAACTTCTAGAGGCTTTGGTCATCAGTGACGAGGATTTCACCGTGGCTAATTATCCACAGGTTTGATCGATCTTACTTTATATATACTAGATTAATTATTCATCCAAGTTTATGAATTCAAATCATTACAATTAGATTTCCGATCTTAAGAGTTTTATAACTTCAACCTTTATTGTAGTTCCACCATGCATGCATGCATGGTGCATATATATATCTTTAGGTTTCCAATATTAGTTCGTGCAAGTTTCATTTAATTTTGTGATTTCGAACCCTTCCACCCGAACAAATCGATCACTATAACTTCACACTCTAGTTTTAACTTATCAAATTGTACTCCAAATAAAACATTTATTATTATTATTATTATTATTTTTTGGGTTATTATCACAAATGGTACCTGAACTATACCTCAATCTTATCGATGGTACCTGAACTTCAATTTTGATCACAACCAGTACCCGAACTTTTTGATTTTATTTTAAATGGTACCTAAGGCCACCTTCAGTCACTATTCCGGCCAAAAAAGCCAAATCTAAAATTAAAAAAAAATTAAAAAAAAGTTCAAGGCAAGTCTATTACCAAAAAGATCATCACTATATATGATCGCAATCCTTGAAATCATCAAAGATCATCACTATGATCGCCTTACATGCTGTTTTTAGTCGGAATAGTGACCGGAGGTGGCTCTAGGTACCATTTAAAATGAAATCGAAAAGTTTGGGTACTGGTTGTGATCAAAATTGAAGTTCAGGTACCATCGATAAAATTGAGGTATAATTCAGGTACCATTTGTGATAATAACCCTTTTTTTTTTTATAAAAGATGTCAAACTTTATTGAACCAAATAGAACTAGTTGTTACAATATTCCGAAACTATAACATCATGAAGAAATGAGGGTAAAGAAGAGCAGTAAAAAGATTGGCCTGAAGAATGAGCCTGTGCAGCCGTAAGATGAGCGGCCCTATTGGCTTCTCGTCGTGTATGAACTATATTGACATTAGGCATAGCATCCAACTGAAGCCTTAAATTAATCTTCATAAATTCTACCAAGCCTTGATAAGTTGTTGCCAGTCCCTAGTAGTTGCTGTTGAACCAACAGAGAATCAGTCTCCACAATTGCAGGCTGCAGAGACCGCTCCACAATAAAATCAAAAGCAGCCTTGATTGCCAAGAGTTCAGCATGCTCAGCAGATATAAGACCCATCACGGCTGTGCCCTTGCAAGCTAAAAACTGCCCAAGATTGTCCCGTAAAACCAAACCAGTCCCACCAGCACCAGTTTCCGAAAAGAAGGCTCCATCAGTGTTCAGTTTTACACAACCCACCGGAGGACTCCTCCACCTTACAACCCCTGCAGCTCGTCTGCTAACACTAGAAGCCTTTGAGTTATGGAATAAAAAGTCTTGGATGCGAGATGAAGCCAATAAAACGACATCATTAACACCCCTAACTTTGCCCTCCCACACTCTACAATTTCTTTCTTTCCACACTCCCCATAGCAAGAACATCAAAGTATCAAAGTGTGGGGCTACTAACCTGTTTGCACAGAAAAGAAGCCACTCCAGCACTCCCAGACCATCAGTCTCATCCGTAAAGCACACTTGAGCAATAGAAGGGTTTGAACTAAGAACCCCCCTTGAAAATATGCAGTCTCTACATAAATGACACTACTACAAATATGACATTTAATGACAATATTTAGATGACATTTGCTCAAAAACGTCATTAAATACCCTTTCTATGACGTTTTCTAAAGGAAACGTCATGGATCAAAATTTCGTCTCAAGTTTATGACGTTTTCGAAATGTCATTGTAAGTCTTACTATTTAATGACGTTTTTAAACTGTCATCACTCTTATGACGTTTTTCAAATGTCATGAAAAATGTTTTCATGACGTTTGGTAAGTGTCATGAATGAGAATAGACCATGGCATTCTGAAAACGTCATGAAAAATGTTTTCATGACGTTTGGTAAGTGTCATGAATGAGAATAGGCCATGGCGTTTTGAAAACGTCATTATAAATGTTTTCATGACGTTTGGTAAATGTCATGAATGAGAATAGGCCATGGCATTTTGAAAACGTCATTAAAAATGTTTCATGACGTTTGGTAAGTGTCATGAATGAGAGTAGGCCATGGCGTTCTGAAAACGTCATGAAAAATATTTTCATGACATTTGGTAAGTGTCATGAATGAGAATAGGCCATGGCGTTCTGAAAATGTCATGAAAAATGTTTTCATGACGTTTGGTAAGTGTCATGAATGACAATAGGCCATGGCGTTCTGAAAATGTCATGAAAAATGTTTTCATGACATTTGGTAAGTGTCATGAAAAATGTTGGCTGCTTACTATTCCTTTAACTCAAGTAAGCAGCCAACAATCTCAACATCTGCAAGGAAACATCAAACAGCACACGGAAATCCACAACGAATACATTTCCACAATCCTCTAACCACAATATCACCACTTTGGTCCTACAATCACTCAACCCCCTAAATCACCACTTTGGTCCATCCCAACAACACGTTAGAGCTCTAACTACGTCGTTACCTGTCACCTCGGCCAAGGTTCAAGTAAACGGTATACATCTCGGTTATTATTTAACCGGCGTTCTTCGGACTTTTCCCCTGTCCTCAGAGCACTACATCTCGGTTATTATTTAACCGGCGTTCTTCGGACTTTTCCCATGTCCTCAGAGCACTACATCTCGGTAGAAATATACAAAGCTACGGTTCTACGTATAAAAATACGTCCGTACACAAATGTTATACTTATTATGTCATAAACGAACATAATAAAAATAAACAAGAGGCGAGGTTCGAACCTCAGACCTCTTGCACATGAATCTCGCTCTCAACCACTCGAGCACAAGCTGCTCTCGATGATAACTATACCATTCCTTTTATTTAAACCAAGTTGTTTCAAATTTGGCCCAAAACACCCAAAACTATTCAGGAATTTGGCCCAAGGATTTCACCCAAAACTATTCAGAAATTCAGCCCATTGGGCCTCCACCCACAACTACAGTGAGGGCCTTGATCCGAGACAAGCCCACGTACGGCCCACCTGCCACGGCTTATCCCTTCCGTGATTTAAGGCAATCAGAATCACTTTCGGCTAAAGCTGTCTACCACAGCGCCTCGAGATTCGACATGTCCCTTTACACGCTCAACACGCGCCAACAGCTTTTCCGGGTTTCGAGGCGACTTTAATCCAACGCGTGGATTCAAATTCTGAGATCGTTCATCCAACGGTGGAGATCTGCTCACCTTGTTCTATAAATAGGTGCATTGAGGGGAGTTCATAGGGTCATTCGCTTCACTGCTTCTTGCCTTCTTTCTATGACGTTTTGCAAATGCCATAAAAATGTTTACCATGATGATTTCTAATGACGTTTTAGCAAATTTTCTATGACATTTTCTAATCGTCATGGAAATATGTCATATGACGTTTTCTAACTGTCATGAAAAACTTTCTATGACGTTTTCTAACCGTCATGGAATTCCTTTTATGACGTTTTCTAACCGTCATTGAAATATTTTCTATGACGTTTTCTAACCGTCATTGAAATACTTTCTATGACGTTTTCTAACCGTCATGGAAATACTTTCTACGACGTTTTCTACCCGTCATGGAAATACTTTCTACGACGTTTTCTACCCGTCATGGAAATACTTTCTATGACGTTTTCTAACCGTCATGGAAATACTTTTTATGACGTTTTCTAACCGTCATGGACATACTTTTCTATGACGTTTTCTAACTGTCATCGATTCATGCCACATAAGACGGCACCAGTAGAGACGACGTTCTGCATGACGTTTGAAAAACGTCATGAAAACCATTTTATGACGTTTTTCAAACGTCATTAAAAGTGTTCTGTGTAGTAGTGTGAAGAGTCGACTCCACCGAACCAATGCAGAGAACACATAGTTGTGATTCAATCATGACATGTTTAGCCACCAGACGTTCTAGAGATGGAAGGATATTATGGCAGATTTTCCACACATGTACCTTAGCTGTGCATGGAATGTTAGCTTGCCATAGCTTCTTCCAAAACTGAGTCGTCGTAGTCTCCAAAATTCCAGGTCTCTCCACAGACGTAGAAAAAGCATGTCTGTAGGCAGTCTTAACAGAAAACTCGCCTTTCTTCTCCAACCTCCAAGCAATTCTATCATGAACCAACCTTCGTGACAAAGGAATTGTTAAGACAGCGTCTGCTACCGCAATAGTAAAAATTGCCCGAACTTTTTCTTCATCCCATCTCCCAGGTGCACAGAGTAGCTCATTAACCGTCATGTTTGCATCAAAGAGAGGAGAATCAGTATTAGGGACTAAATTGGGAAACCCTGGAACCCACACATCAGACCACACTCTTACTGATACGCCGGTGCCAATCTGCCAATATGAGCCTGTTTTAAGCAGTTCTCTGGAAGCGTAAATACTTCTCCATGAATATGATAGAGCATTGTGAGCGGGAGCCTCCCAAAATGAGCACTCAGGAAAATAACGTGCCTTATAAATTCTAGCAATGAGGGATTCCTGATTGCTAGCAATTCTCCATGCCTGTTTTGCTAACATAGCCATGTTGAAGTCAGTAAGGCTTCGAAAGCCAAGTCCTCCCTCTTCCTTAGGATGGCAGAGAGCCTCCCAAGCTTTCCAATGAATTTTCCTTTTGTCTTCCGTGCTTCCCCACCAAAATCTAGCACACATTTGTTCCAAATCCTCACAAAAGTTCTTGGTTAACTGAAACACACTCATTGCATAAGTTGGAAGAGCTTGAGCAACAACCCGTATCAGAATATCCTTGCCTGCACCACTGAGTAGCTTTCCTTGCTAATGTTTGAGCTTCTTGGCTAAATGGTCCTTGATATATTGAAAAGTAGCTGTTTTCTTACGTCCCACATAAGTGGGAAGCCCCAGATACTTCTCATGTGACTCAACTATTTCTACTCCCAAAAAAGAAGCAACTTCATTCAATCTAAACCCTTGTGAACCCCAACCTTTCCATCACTTTCCTAAGAAACAACCATTCCATTCGGTCATAAGCCTTGCTAAAATCTAATTTCAAGGCCATAAATCCATCAAGCCCTTCTCTCTTGTTATGCACAAAGTGAGCAATCTCATTAGCAACAAGAATGTTATCAGTGATTAAGCGACCAGGAACAAAAGCGCTTTGATACGGTGAAATTATATCAGGAAGTAATAGCTTGAGTCTGTTTGCAATTGCTTTAGAGCAGATCTTGTATAAAACATTACAAAGAGCAATAGGCCTCAAATCTGACATCTTTTCAGGATTATTGACTTTCGGAATCAAGCAAATATGAGTGAAATTCACCTGTTTTAATAGGTCACCTGTATGTAGAAAATCCTGAACAGCAACGGTCACATCTTTCCCAATCACCTCCCAGTAGTGTTGGAAAAATAATGGAGGCATACCATCCGGGCCCGGTGATTTTGTTGGATACATCTGAAACAATGCACAACGAATCTCCTCCTCCGTGTACTCCTGACATAATTGAGAGTTCATCTCAGGTGTGACACTAGGTTGAATAGCTTCCAGAGTGGTATCCATAGCTTCCATATCAATTGGAGAAGCAGTGAACATATCCTTGAAATAGGACGTAACAATTTGTTCAACCCCAGCATCATCTTCACGCCAGACACCATGCTCATCCAACAGCCCATGAATTGCATTTTTTCGTTTTCTATTAGTTGCCTTACGGTGGAAGAAACCAGTATTTCTATCTCCTTCTTTTAGCCAAGTCACTTTGGCTCTTTGTCTCCAGAAAGCTTCCTCTTGAGAGAGAAGAGATTGAAGCTTATTCATCAACAACCTCTTCTCCTCTTGTATAGAACCCGTATTTGACGAGTCCAAAAGCTCCTCCAATCTAGCTCGGACTCCCAACATTTGCTGCTGCCTAACTCGAAAAGTTTCTTTCTGCCATTTATTCAGCGTAATACGAGTATGAGCAAGCTTCTGAACTATTTGGAACATTAGAACACCAGAGAATTCAGTTTGCCAGCTTGTCTTCACGATGCTATCACACTCCTTATTCTGTAACCAAAACGATTCAAACTTGAACCTACTATGTCGGGGCCTCTTTGGGATTGGTACTTCACTTGCCTGGAGAAAAACTGGAACGTGATCTGAATCGCTTGGTGGGAGATGAGTCACCCTAGCGAAACCGAACACATCAAGCCAGGAAGGAGTGCACACTGCACGGTCTAGACGCAGATGAGTCTCAGCATTCCACCACGTAGCTTTAGGGCCTTGAAACCCTAGGTCAAGCAAGTCACAGTATCCTAAAGCTTCTCTGAACCCTCGCATTTGCCTCTCAGCCCTAGGAGGCCCATCAATCTTCTCCCCATTATTTAGAATCTCGTTGAAATCTCCGATAACAACCCATGGCAACGAGTCTAAGTCCCCCAGATCTCTTAACAATTTCCATGAGCGATCTCGTTCAGCAGTACGGGCATACCCGTAGAAACCCGTCAGACGCCATCGAGGATCCCCTGGTCCACCATTGATCACCGCATCGATATGATGCGCGGACCTTGTAGGGACTTGCAGATCGATCTCCGCACTCCAGAATAATGCTAGGCCACCTGCCTGTCCATCACTAAGAACCTCCTTCGAGTTAGGGAACCTGAGAGCCAGATGTAGTGACTTGAAAACTTCCATCTTGCTTATCTTTGTTTCACATAAGAAAACGATTTGGGGCTTGTTTTGAGAGATCAGATCCTTCAACGCCCTCGTAGTAGTGTCGTTGCAGATTCCTCTACAATTCCAACTAAGAATGTCCATCGAGATGGTAGGTGCAGCTTTCTTTCTAGAACTCTAGAAAGCAAACCCTAGCAGAGGTTATTTTTTAGGGTTAACAAATTGGTAGTATGCGAAACATCTAATTCCAGCTATTGCCAAGTTAAATTTAAAACATTTATTATTATGAATAAAGACAATTAGGAATAAGAACAATATTATTATAAACCCTGAACACGAATTATTAGTATGGAACTATGGAACAATAATTGTTCTAGATATATATAATAATGATAAAAATGATAATCAACTTCAGTGATGGGGTACTGACTTTTTTCTGTCACACATTTTATGGCGATTCATATATACACAACTACATAATAATATCAAATGCATGGGAGAATTCTTGGGTACCTTGGTGTTTGCCATACCCTCATTTTGTTAAATATTTTGGACCATTGGATTAGTAATATATCCAATGGTTCAAAATATTTAACAAATTGGTAACTTGTTTAGCCCTTAGCTTTTCTAATTTTTTTGGTAACACAAACTACTAATTGAATTGAAAACAATAAAGATAGTGAAAACAATAAAGCCAATTAATGTTTGATTATCAATTGACAATTGACAATTATGATTTTTCCTTTTTCAAACAAAATTAAAAGAACCTTCTATCTTAGGTTCACCGAATTACTTTTAGTTAAATAGTCTATATTACTAATTAATTTTATTATTAGTGAATTAATGCTTGTTATTAATGGACAATTACACAATTGAAAACCTTCTAACCTAAGTTCGCAAAATTAGTATTAGTTAAGTAATCTTTATTACCAATTAATTATATCATTAATAGTTTCCTTAACCAAATATAATTCTTTTTACATGCATTTTACGACAACGACAACAATTAGTGTAAAAATAAATAATATTTGTTTTAAATGTAGTCAAATGAGAACCTACTTTAGGACTTATTTACGAAAATGAGAATCTACTTTACTCTAATGAAAACCTATTACAATTATCACTTTTAGGACTTAATTACTCAAATGAGAACCTACTTTTCTCTAACGAAGACCTTATTTACTTTAATGCGGATTTTTTTTGTAATTACCACATGTGTCCTCAAAGTGGTTATATGAGTCCTCAAAGTGGTAAATATTATATAAAATAGAACATGTATGAATCTTTATGTTTTTATCATTAGTGAAATTATTACTACAATGACTACACATTTTATCACAACCCACAACACTTGATGTAAAAGTGGTAACTTTTGTTCTATTTGTAGTAATTACTCCACCTAAACTAATGTACTAATTTATAGACAATTTAACAAGTATGACAACAAATTTGTTGTCAGAGTGGTAAATCTTTATGTTTTTATTATTAATGAAATGATTACTACAATGACTACACATTTTACCACAATCACAACAATTGATGTAAAAGCAGTAACTTTTGTCCTATTTATAGTAATTACTCAACCTAAACTAATGTACTAATTTATGGACAATTTAACAAGTGCAACAACAAATTTGTTGTCAAAGTGGTAAATCTTTATATTTTTATCATTAATGGAATAATTACTCAATGACTACATATTTTACCATAACTCGCAACTATTGGTGTAAAAGCGGTAACTTTTGTTCTGATTGTAGTAATTACTTCAAAAACTATACCATTTACAAGATTACCAACCATTTTACAATTCCGACAACATTTGTGTTGTGAACATGGTAAAATTAAAATTAGATCAAAAGATATGTAACAACTCAGTATTGTAAGGAGCTTCTCCACTTGATAATCAAGGTTCTAAATTTGATAAAAGTTGTCCAAATATGATATTTACATCTTTGACCACTCAATTACAATAACCACAACAACTGTTGTCATAAGTCGTAATTGTAGTTCAACTATGTGTAATTTATTATTTTGACAATACTTGTTACATGATTTTTAACAATGTTACATATCAAGAAAGAGTGTGTTGTTAATATGGTAAATTTTTTTTTTAAAAATGACACATGTCGATATTTAATTGGGTAACCTGTTGACCAGTTCAGCAGGTTTCCACTATATTAATTTACTAAAAGTAAAAAAAAAAAAAAAAAACAAAGGTATGGCAAACACCAAGGTACCCAAGACGACCCCCAAATGCATGAATGATCTTTTATCCAATATAATTAACCATAGTAATAAGCTGAGAATTACTTTCATTTTTGACCTATATTGTACCACAGTCCCACAGTATATTCATACACAGACACACACACATATATAGTTAATGTCCAGTGAGCTGTAATGTGTATCCTTCTACATAACTCGCTAAATACCAAGTCTACTCTCCAGCTACCCAGTTCTTCAATAATGATCATAATGCGAATTTTATATCAAGTAGGGTTCCTGAAGTTGGGGATGACCTTCTCTAGCTTATAAATTACCAATTAATAATTAGTCATCAGAACATCAACAAGATCGACATCTAGCTCTGTTTATATTATAAATGGATGCATATCAATCCCTTCCAATAATTTTGCAGAGGGTGTATCTTTTGTGGGGAGCGAATGACAAGATCTTCGACATAGAATCTGCAAGCAACCTCAACAAGTAATTTTTCAATTCCTTCAATTCATGCATGATCTGATTCACAATAACTCATCTACCTTGATTCTAATACAAAACAACTATCTGGTCATTTCACCGAATTTTGTCATAGTAATGGGAATTTATTTTTTGTACATATCGTAATCAAAACAAAACCGTATTATCGAGATTCTCAAAATATGAAAAGAAAAATACTTATGATTTAAATTGTGATCATTGATAGGCAATTAGGCAACAACGCATCAGTCTATCATATAGAGAAAGCAGGTCACCTTGTTCAAATGGAGCGACCATTCGTTTATAACAGCCAGCTCAAGAAATTTTTGGCTTCTTTGTCCGAAGATGTGCACCAAGACTAACTAGCAACTAAATAGATTATGCAACTGACAGCTGCACGCTTGTTTGATTTTGAATTAATCCTAAAGTCAATATGATGTGTTTATTATTAATACGTAACTGTGTATTGAGAGGCTTGGCCAAAATTGAAAGTTGTAGTATACGGCTTGTGTTGAACATGAATATTTAGTTTGAATGTTTTAATTAATGTTGATGGTATTATATATATATATATTTTTTTAAATAATGGCAATTCCATTGATAATAGCGCATGCCAAAAAGGTCATTACATACTCACCCGCTGACACATAACAATGGCCAGAACAAGGATTCATGGAGGAGCCACAGTGGACAAGGATTCGTTGATTGTATTATATTATGAAACAAAAATAAGTTATAATCGCTAAGTACAATTTAATTTAGTGGCATAAGTTTTCTCTTTGTAAGTGAAAAGTCGTGGATGTGGGGTTTGCTAAGAGGGCGCGGGACACGCGCCTTTGAGAAATTCACACAAATAGGGAGTTTCTACATTCTAAGGTTCCTGCCTAGGGCAGCCACAGTTTCACGATGTCGGCGACGAGCGCCGGAACCTCAAGAGCGGTTGCATGTCCGTGGGCCTTCTTGTGTCCATTGGAGGAGGGTTTGCCTAGTCCTCAACCTATTCCAAAGGCCAAAACATTCGCCTCTGTGCTCTCTAACTCAGTAGTCTTCGGTCTCTCTTAGTGAATTGCCTGCTCCAGTCATACGCAGAGACAAAACTTACGTCAAAATCAATGAAGCTCTATACCAGGATCAGTTGAAAAATTTCAAAACCAATCTTATTGGTAGGCTGCTACTGCGAAAGGGTTCTGTCCCAATGAAAACATCTATCCTCAAGAGCTTGCTTGCCGATCTATGGAAGCCATCAGCGCCTTGGCGCTTGGTTCCGCTTGGGAAGGGATACTTTGACATTCACTTTGGCACTGAGGAGGACCTACGACGAGTTTGGGGTGGTGGTACATGCACTCTACCCGACGGCCTCTTCCGATTGGCTCAATGGAAGCCTGACTTTGTGCCTGGGGATGTCCTTCCACAAACACATGCCCAAATATGGGTCAGATTGTATGGCTTGAGCTAAGATTACTGGCATCCTCAGCATCTTATGGAAATTGCGCGGGGGGTGGGTACGCCCTTGCAGTTGGACAAGGCTACCAAGGAGCGTGAATTTGGGTACTACGCTCGGGTGCTAGTGGACGTTGATCTTGCCGGCGAGTTGCCTTCTTCGCTCATGGTAGAGCGTGAGACACATTGTTTTCCTATTGAGATTATTTATGAAAACATGTGCACTCATTATGGTATGGTTGGACATATGGCCGATCACTGTAGACAATTGCAGGGTGATAATGATTCAAAGCCTCGTAATATTGAGAAACCTACTAGAGTTCCGTAGCCGGTGGTCCGCCAGGTATACAGAGTGAAGGAGAAGACTGCTTCAAAAATTCAGACTACAGAGGTTCAACCCTTAACTGAGACAACTGACACTAATGTTGTGATTCCAGCACGTGCAGAAGTCATGCATGTTCATGATGGTCAAGATTCTTTACAAGTTGCCAAGAGAAATATAGAACCTACTGATAATGGGAGAGCTAGTAGTCCAGGGAGCACAGTTAGGTTGGGAACTCCTACTACCAATGACAATCAGTTTGCCATTTTGGCTGAAGATGTCATTGTAGGGGTTGCCAATGATTTAATTGAGCAATTAGCAGACCAAGTGTTCCTTGAACCAAATGATCAATCCATTGTCGCAGAGCATTCACGGGAGATCACTATTCAGGCTTCAGTTGATGAGGGGGACTCAGTCCCTACCTCCCCAATTGTGACGGAGGGAAATGCAATTGTTGTTCAAGGGCCAGAGGACGGTATGACCGTTGTCCTTTCTAAATCAAAGCAAAAGAAGCAAAAGAAGATAATGCGTGAGAAAATATTACAAGAGCAAGCTTCAGACCGTTACCCTGCCCGTAATAGGGCTCCCACCTCACGCCTTAACCTATGAAGATTCTGTTCTGGAATGCTCGGGGCATGGGCAATGCTCCGACTCAAAGAGTCTTGCGTAGGATGGTTCGCAGATATCAACCCTTAATTATTGGTATTTCTGAACCTTTTATTAATTTAAGTACACTTAAATCTTCCTTTTGGCGTTCTTTAAAGATGTTTCCATTTGCTGTAAATGACTGGGGTGACCAACCTCCAAATATTTGGCTCTTCTGTGATCAAGCTATTCAACCGACCCTATTACTAGCGACAGATCAACAGCTTACAATCTCTTGCACTTTGGACTCTGTCAATTGTGTTCTGACCTAGGTTTATGCTAAAACAACTACACTGGAACGTCGTCGACTTTGGTGAGATCTATTTCATGTTAAAATTAACTTTGTCCACGGGCCTTGGATAGTGCTGAGAGATTTTAATTGTGTTCTAGGAGCTCATGAAAAAAGAGGTGGAATTCTTCCCAATGTGGCTTCATGCGCGGAGTTTCAAGATATGTCAACTAATTGTGAACTGATTCATCTTCCTACTAAGGGCTTGCCTTATACTTGGACAAATAGAAGGGGTATTAGTGCAAGTGTCGAAATGAGGCTTGATCGGTGTCTCAGTAACTCTTCTTGGATGGATATTTGGCATCATTTGGAATGCTCTGCGCTGCCATGTTGTTCCTCAAATCATTGTCTTCTTTTAGTGTCCTTCTCAAGGCTCATGCTTATTCAGAGATCACCGTTCTGATTTCAACGCATGTGGTTGGATCATTCAAGTTTTCTTTCTTTGGTGACAGATGTCTGGCAGAGTGTTCAATTCTATGGCAATCCAATGTTTGTCCTGGCTTCTAAGCTTTGAACTCTTAAGCAGCGGATTCGGGCTTGGAATAAAACTGAGTTTGGGGATGTCAACATAATGGTGGAAAATTCCTTTGTATACTTGGATATAATTCAGCAGGAAATTGCTAGTTTGGGTCCTTCAGAAGATAGGCTTTCTAAGGAGAGTGCTGCTAGTGCTAAAGTTCATGTGGCCCTTGCTCTTCAAGAAATTTTTTTTTTTGTGATAAATCAAGGATTAAGTGGCTTACAGAGGATGATCGTAACACATCTTTCTTTCATGCAATGGTCAAGGTTCATCAACTAAAACAATCTTTATCCCTTATGAGAGATGGAAGCCGTATTATTGATGACCCAAAAGAGATAAGTGATCATGTAGTAAATTATTTCAGTGAGCTCTTCACAGCAGATCCTTCAGTTAGAGATACTGGTCTGGTTTCCTAGGTAATTCCAGAACTTGTA
>NC_084822.1:15612218-15639641 GCF_958449725.1 Rosa rugosa
CATCATTCTCTTGATGTGAAGAGCAATTGACTGGTGGATAAGAGCCTTTAGACTCTTGATTCACCCAATTTCAATCACGCTTCCACCAAATTTTTCATTTCATCTCCTTGAATTGGCTCTTTAATTTGAAAAGGATTAGTTATGGACTATGTTTTGAGCTTGCAAAGAAGCATCAGAGTCAAACTTCATAGCTGAAAGAAGTAGGCAGCAAGGTGGACAGAAATCCCACATGGGCAAATATTAAAGAGGATGAAAGAATAAGCTGGCTGTTTGTCCCACATCGAAGACATGCTATATACTTTCTTGTTTAAATGCTATAGACGAGGTGATCGGATCGCCGAGCTTTGTCACGCAAGCTTATAACCCAAGTGGGGGCATATGAGTGTTGGAACTTTGGTTCAGCATTAGCTGGTCGGGTTTGGAATGGCTATATTCTGACCCGCCCGTTCCAAGCGAGGAGTTGGGCTATGTAGCTTGGGCGAAGGCTCTGGGCTGCACGGTTCCTAGAGAGGAGGGCAATGCGTGAGGCTGGTTTCACAGAGCAGCGATCACCTCCCTCTCTTTGCAGTGGAAGGATAACGGGTCGGTGCCTTCCGGATCCACCATGGCCTGCTAGGCTGTCCCATTCGAACCAACACTTTTTTTTATGTTGCAATAGGATGTCAGTTTGAAAGTTCAGATGAGGAATCACTGCATTTCTTTGTATCTCGTGTTGTCAATTGCATTTCGATGCTTCACTAGCCAGTCCATCTCAATTTTAGGTTATTTTGAAGGATTTAACACCAAGATTCTCTCTGGTAGGTACAACAATGTTGCACCAGATCAATATTACAGAAACTCATATTTCAATTCCTTTTGTTACATCTCAGATTTTGTAGGTCACTCTACAGGTTCAGGAAATTGACCTCTATAGTAGTACATCTCGTGTTGTTCTCAATCACATATTTTGGTTTACTTTATTATGGATTCTGTTTTCTGGAAGACTCTTTGATACAAATGAGTATTGACAATCAAATGTGTGTATTGTGGGTCTTTACTAATAGTCAGTCTCCCTTCTCAGTTTCTATCATTATATGTAGAATGATCTCCAGTTTGTTGGTTTTTTTTTTTTCCTCTCTCCCATAGAGATTGATAAGTGCTGCATGTGCTAATGTACTTGGGCTCTTATTAGCAGCTAACTTCTCATACTATTAATTGTTCTTAGCAGAATGTGGATGCAGTAAACTAAGCTGCTATCTATAATTCTCAAGGTGGAAACTATTACTGAAATTGGACCTAAAGTTGCACTCGTGAATCATGAAGATGTTTATTCTTCATAATTTAACCAGTTGCTTAAAATTCCACTTTGGTGTTGAATTTGCACAGTTTAAAGACCAAGCTGCTACAGGAACCTTTGTTTAGGGTTTAGGAATACCTCCTGTTTTGAATAGAATGGAATAGAATTTTTTATGAAGTTATCATTTCCAAAGTTCAGATATATCATGTTCCAAAATTCGAATAGCAAGACTCTAATGATGATGAAGATAACCAGTGCAGAATATCTGTTCATTCTTAACGACAAAGTACCTCTATGGTTCTTTGCAGTGGAAGGATAACGGGTCGGTGCCTTCCGGATCCACCATGGCCTGCTAGGCTGTCCCATTCGAACCAACACTTTTTTTTATGTTGCAATAGGATGTCAGTTTGAAAGTTCAGATGAGGAATCACTGCATTTCTTTGTATCTCGTGTTGTCAATTGCATTTCGATGCTTCACTAGCCAGTCCATCTCAATTTTAGGTTATTTTGAAGGATTTAACACCAAGATTCTCTCTGGTAGGTACAACAATGTTGCACCAGATCAATATTACAGAAACTCATATTTCAATTCCTTTTGTTACATCTCAGATTTTGTAGGTCACTCTACAGGTTCAGGAAATTGACCTCTATAGTAGTACATCTCGTGTTGTTCTCAATCACATATTTTGGTTTACTTTATTATGGATTCTGTTTTCTGGAAGACTCTTTGATACAAATGAGTATTGACAATCAAATGTGTGTATTGTGGGTCTTTACTAATAGTCAGTCTCCCTTCTCAGTTTCTATCATTATATGTAGAATGATCTCCAGTTTGTTGGTTTTTTTTTTTTCCTCTCTCCCATAGAGATTGATAAGTGCTGCATGTGCTAATGTACTTGGGCTCTTATTAGCAGCTAACTTCTCATACTATTAATTGTTCTTAGCAGAATGTGGATGCAGTAAACTAAGCTGCTATCTATAATTCTCAAGGTGGAAACTATTACTGAAATTGGACCTAAAGTTGCACTCGTGAATCATGAAGATGTTTATTCTTCATAATTTAACCAGTTGCTTAAAATTCCACTTTGGTGTTGAATTTGCACAGTTTAAAGACCAAGCTGCTACAGGAACCTTTGTTTAGGGTTTAGGAATACCTCCTGTTTTGAATAGAATGGAATAGAATTTTTTATGAAGTTATCATTTCCAAAGTTCAGATATATCATGTTCCAAAATTCGAATAGCAAGACTCTAATGATGATGAAGATAACCAGTGCAGAATATCTGTTCATTCTTAACGACAAAGTACCTCTATGGTTCTAATTCTGTTGTCTTAAGTTTGAATAAGCAGAGAGGCATCTTGCTGTAATTTTTCTCATTTGATATATATAACGCATGTTAAGGTTAGTTTATTGATAAAAGGGAAAAGAATATGGAAGTGGGGATATATTATAGGCTCTTCCACTTCTGTATGTCCATGTTTTCTTCCCCATTTCCATGCGTAATGGTGTTGCACATAATGGTCCAAACATGTTTCACACCACCAAATCCATATACAGAAACTACTTCAATCCTTTTACTGCATCTCAATCTTTTATGATATTCTTAAACTCCAAAAAATTAAACTATTTATTTGTACACTTCCTACTCTAAACAGATAAACAGCTACGGCAGCTATATTCACATTCATTTGGTTAACTTAGTTATAGAGTATGTTCAACAAAAGACAGCCATATCGGTGTCAAGTTGTCAACAGTCGAATATTGTATCACAGTCTTTTTGTTGCTTTTTAGAAATGATTAATCTACCTTATCCTTTCTCAGTTTTCATTTATTGTTGGAGTGAACTTTCAGAGGCATAATGTTAATACTTCTATCTACTGGAACCAGAAGTCCAGCAATACAGTACTCATCATTCTATTTAAGCTATTTTCTCCCAAATATCTGTCACTTGTTTTGGTTTGACCTTCTCCACTACTACAAATATGACATTTAATGACAATATTTAGATGACATTTACTCAAAAACGTCATTAAATACCCTTTCTATGACGTTTTCTAATGGAAACGTCATGGATCAAAATTTCGTCTCAAGTTTATGACGTTTTTGAAATGTCATTGAAAGTCTTACTATTTGATGACGTTTTTAAACTGTCATCACTCTTATGACGTTTTTCAAACGTCATTAAAAAAGTTTTCATGACGTTTGGTAAGTGTCATGAATGAGAATAGGCCATGACGTTCTGAAAACGTTATTAAAAAAGCTTTCATGACGTTTGGTAAGTGTCATGAATGAGAATAGGCCATGACGTTTAGAACGTCATGAAAAAATTTTTCATGACGTTTGGTAAGTGTCATGAATGAGAGTAGGCCATGGCATTGTGAAAACGTCATGAAAAATATTTTCATGACGTTTGGTAAGTGTCATGAATGAGAGTAGGCCATGGCATTCTAAAAAAGGAGCTCCTTCTTTTTATGTCAAAGTTCGATTGTCCTATCAGGGATCTACGACAGTGTCATCATATCACAGCATCCTCATCATAATCAACGAACTAGCATTATTATTGTGCAGGCGATCTGGGAAATCAAAATTGAAGAAAGTTTAACAAAGAGACTTCCATGGACCAAGGTCCACCTGCACCTAGGCAAAAAAATCAGATATTTTGCCACCAAATGCCCCATTTTGCCTATGGTCCTACACCTTGGTCCATATTAGAATTTTGGGAAAAATTCATGAATAGTACCCGAAGTAAGGGTCACTACGAATTTCAATACTGCAAGTTCCAAAACATAAATTTCGGCACATCAAATATGAAATGTATTTCATATACGTACACGGCGTCAGTAACTTCGTCAGTCCGCATGCCATTACTCACATAATGAAGGGCATAATTGATTTTTCATTTGTCAATGGGTTTCCTCTCTCTCACTCTCTCTCTGTCTCTCTGACTCTCCCTCTCTCCCAACCTCGCTCACCGAATCCAAATACCTCCACAGCTCACCAATGACCTCCGACGACCTCTCCTCCGTGTCCACCACCGCTGCTACAAGAGCCCCAAGGCCTGGCCCGCTCGCGTTGTACCTCTGCCACATGTTTCTCGCTCCTCTCATGTTGACTTTCTCTGTATTATCTCTAAGCTTTCAAGTTTTAATCTCTTCCTTCTCTCTTCTTTCTCTCAGGTCTGCCATCTCTTTTCTTCTCTCTGCCTGCTTTGCACCATTGGCATCACCAACTACAATCTGAGGTCCGAGTTCGACTCGGACTCGGACTCTCGCAACATGTCGGACTCGGCGACGTTCTTCGAGTTGCTGTGTCAGCGCCAGGAGGATAAAATCTAGGGGTGTTCGTCTTCTTCGAGCTCAAATTGGCGATCGCCCTAAAGCCCAAACACCGCCAAGCTTGGCGTCGAGAAATTCGATAATGGCAATGGTGGCCGCTTCTCACAACCTCATTTACCCAGCCTACAACTTCTCTGTCATCGAGTATTTTCATCGCTTTCCTGCGACAACATCACATCCTTCGGGTCTAATACTTTAGTTTTGACTTCCTTCGAATAGGTATTTCTGGTCTACACCTCTTGGTGAGCTGTGGAGGTATTTGGATTCGATTTACTATGCGCGAAGAATTGCGTAGGAGCCCACTCTTTTCGATTAGTTCTGGGAGGACCAGCGGTTGTCATCACCTGTGATGGTAGGACGCTGTGTTGAAAGGGTGGTGGTGCTGCTTGCACGCTGCACTGTGCAAGCAGGCGAGAGAGAGAGAGAGAGAGAGAGAGATTGTGCCCAGAGTAAGAGAGATGGAGAGCTAGGTGCCCAGAGTAAGAGAGATAGAGAGCTGGGTGCCCATAGTAAGAGAAGAGAGAGGGCTGAGTGCTCATAGTAGAAAATTTGAAGAGACCGTTTTACCCCTTAAAATACGACCAGTTGGCACCAAACTAACGGCGTCAATGACGTCGTGTATGCTTACTGGTCAGTTTTGAAACCTCATATACCAAAGTTTATGTTTTGGAAATTGATGTACTGAAATTCGTAGGGGTCCATAGTTCAGGACCACTTACCAAATTTTTCCCTGTGTTGTAGTATACATGAATCATATTGTAGTATATATGAGTCATAGTATAAATGTCTATATCATGTATAAATAGGCACTTGAGTGTATAGATAAGGTACTTGAGTGTATAATATAGGTATAGAGACTTGTGTGACAAGCTTTATGCCAAAGGGCAACAAACATGGCAATTATCATCATCACAGCTATCATGTTGAGCTGCAGCTGTAAATCAAGTTGATACCAAGCTTGATATTATCTTTGAGCTTTCACACTTGTAATGTATTCCTATAAATACCCTCTTGTATGAGATGAATAAACACACATGAATCTCCATTCTCTCTGAATTATTACTCTCTCTATATTTCTGTCAATTTATGCTTGTCCTCAAACACGTTATCAGCACGAAATTGCTCTAGAATTAGAATCAAAATTGTCAAAATAGAGGAAGTTCATAATCCGATTAAAGCCATTTTGCCAAACCTACAAAAAACCTCCAAACCCTAGCACATATCAAAACCCTTGATCCAAGAAGCCCAGAACCGGTTTCAGAAACGACAGAACCGGCCGGAAATAGCCTGAACCGGCCACCGGAAAAATTGAACCGCTGCCGAACCGCTGTCGAAGCCCTGCCGAGTCCTGCCGAGATCTGCCGAGAAGCTGCCGAGCGAGCCCTGCCGAGTCCTGCCGATACCTGCCGAGAAGCTGCCGAGCGAGCCCTGCCGAGACCTGCCGAGAAGCTGCTGAGCACATCTGCCGAGTCCTGCCGAGACCTGCCGAGAGCACCTGCCGAAAGCTGCCGAGACCTGCCGAGCGCATCTGCCGAGCCCTGCTGCGCAGCTGCCGAAGCACCTGCCGAGCTGCTGCCTAGCAACTGCCGAGCTGCTGCCTAGCATCTGCCGACAGATTCCGACAACTTTCCGGCGACTTTTCCGGCAACTTTCGGAACACTTTTCCGGCAACTTTCGGAACACTTTTCTGGCAACTTTCGGGACACTTTTCCGACAACTTTCCGGGCACTTTTCCGGCGACTTTCGGGACACTTTTCCGACAACTTTCCGGGCACTTTTCCGGCGACTTTCGGGACACTTTTCCTGCAACTTTTCGGTCATTTCGGACAACACTATTTCGAGGTATTGCTTATTAAAAGTTCTCGTTTTTGAGTTTTTATTCATTTTTCTCCTCTTTCTTTTATCGGGAACTTACAATCAAAAAGCGGAATTATAGAAATTCACGCTAAACGAACTAAGAGCGTTCGTGACCAATGAACTAAGAGTGTTCATAATATTCGGACTAAGAGCGTCCGCGAGCATCGATTTATGACCCTATTAAACATCATTGTTTAGGTCTAATCCAAATATTCTTGGAAATTGATTTCTTGGTAGCATAGCTCGGAAATCTGATTACTTTAGTTTTTGTGGAAGTTTAAACTCCGAAACTAATATATCTTATCTTCTTATCTTTAGGATGTCGAATGAACCTAGACTCGATTTTCAAATCCTTGACTCAACAGGTTTGGAATACCATAGTTGGAGAACCGACGTTGAGAACCATCTCACATCGAAAGGGATATTGCCCATCATACAGGCACCAATTGCGGGCCTTGTGTTCCAACGAACATCCATAAAGCATGCACAAGCAATTATCTTGATGCGACGCCATATGGACAAAGCACTCAGATTGAGTATATGTCCATCAAAGATGCAAGGGACCTATGGGCAGCGCTAGAAGAGCGCTTTGGTAATATCCAAGATTCCCTCCTCCCTGACTTGAAGGTTCAGTGGAACAATATACGCTTCTCAGACTTCAAGTCTGTTTCTGAATACAATTCAGAAGCTCTTTGCCTAAAGGCCATGCTGAAGTTCTGTGGAAAACCTCTCACAGAAGAAGAGCTAATTGAGAAAACTCTCTCCACCTTCCCCGTCTCAGCAATTATACTATCAAAGCAGCATCGCACTGAATTTAATGCTGGACGATTTACAAAGTTAAATGAGCTCATCAATATTTTGTCGGTAGCTGAGAAGCACGACAACATCCTTGTAAAGAATTATAATTCAAGGCCCGTTGGAACCAAAAGCGTTCGTGAGGCGAATTATAATGCACCCAAGAGAGGGCGCAAGGAGCGGTACCCTACTAATAGGGGACATGTGTACCCTAATAACAGGGGACATGAAGGACGAACGGGTCCATATAACCGCCCCAACAAAGAAGGCAGCCGCAACTATAGTGCGGGCACACGTGGTGGTAACTACACACGTGGGAGAGGTGGATATAACAATACCATAGGCCGTAACACTGTGGGCCGTGGAGGTCGCACCATACGCCGTGGTAGTAGCAGTAACAACCCGCCTAGGGAATATCCACAACGTGCACCACCTGCACCTCAAATCAAGGGAGGCAACCACAATGACATGTGTCATCGGTGTGGTTCAATCGAGCATTGGTTTAAGCAATGCCAGGCAAGTACTCAACTAGCTGCACGCTACAATGAGTACAGGGAAACAAGGGAGCAAGAAGCCAACCTTGCTGAAGAAGAAAATGGTGAAGATGTCAATCTCACCATAGAAGACTTCAAAGCTGTAAATGAAGAGCACGAGGATGCCGCAGACTTTGATTAGAATAGTCTTTTCTATTTTCCAATAAAACGGCAAATGTGCCTTAGTCAATAAATGACAATTGTATTAACTCTTTCTCATGTGGCGTACCTAATGAAGTATGATGTCTAGGAAAGTAATTGAGATCGGGGTATTTAAGCGAGCCTCGCTCCACCAACATCTCTCTACTTCCCTAGTCATATTTCATTGGAATTACCAAACGGATTGAGCAATTACAATTTGTATAAGTTTGATTTTATTTTGGAATAGACTTTGGAAACTTTGATGTAATCATTGGCTTTTTCCTTATTAATAAAGTATCGCATTATCATTCAATGTCATGGACATGTGTTAATATTCCGAACTTTATTTTTTCAGTATGTTTTCGGGAGAATTGGAATGCCTTCTTGATAGTGGCACCACACATACTATATTACGACATAGGCAATTATTCTTATGGATGACGCCTAGTCAAACTTCAGTAACTACGATGGCAGGACCATCACAATTGATTCATGGTCGAGGACCAGCTCAATTTTTGTTGCCAAATGGCACAAATATTAATATCACCGAAGCTCTATATGCTCCAAGGGCTAGAAGAACCCTATTGAGTTTTAAAGATATAAGAGCCAATGATTTTCATGTGGAAACACATAGTGAGAATGGACAAGAGTTCCTTTACATCACCTCTAATAACTACGGAAATACACGAGTATTAGAGAAACTTATGTGTCGCTCTAGTGGATTGTACGCAACCACTATTAGAGTCATTGAATCCAACCATGTCATGAATGAAAATTTATGGAATTCTGACACATACAGGCTTTGGCACGACCGTTTGGGACATCCAAGTCGTGATATGATGATCCGTATATTAAAAACTTCACACGGACATCCATTCTTCAAAACGAAAAGAAGTACGAACCCAAGAGAGGTTCAAAGAATTACTTCTCAAGCATATCATTCGTTTTGCAAAGCTTGCTCTTTAGCAAAAGTAGGATTGAGACCATCCTATGCAAAGGACACTAAAGAAAATATATCATTCTTGCAAAGAATACAAGGTGATATTTGTGGACCTATCCATCCAACTTGCGGACCATTTAGATATTTTATGGTGTTGGTTGATGCATCGACACGTTGGTCACATGTCATGCTCTTATCCACAAGAAATGCTGCATTTGCTAAACTCCTAGCACAAATCATTAAGTTAAGGGCTCACCACCCTGATCACCCTATTAAGTCAATTCGTCTTGACAATGCTGGGGAGTTTACATCAAAGACTTTTGATGATTATTGCATGTCCATTGGGATCGAGGTTGAACACCCTGTCCCTCATGTACATACCCAAAATGGTCTCGCAGAAGCTGCCATTAAAAGACTTCAAATGGTTGCTAGGGCATTGGTTATGCGCACCAATCTCCCTATTTCTGCTTGGGGCTATGCAATATTGCACGCAACTGTGCTTATTCGTCTAAGGCCCACTGCCACACAACCCTTTTCTGCGTCCCAGATGGTAACTGGGTATGAACCTGTCACGCCCCGAATTTTGAATAATCAATTCAAATCCGAAACATGAATAATAACAAATTACAACTAACATCCTGAATTTTTTTCTCACAAACAACCACACTTCACAACTCTCAAATTTACAATAACCCAAATCCTCAAGTTATTTATTACAGCACACTCCCACCAAATCAAATTGTAAGGCTCAAATGAGCTTAACTCGCCTCACTATTACAATTGCTGTAAAACTATAACCATTGCTCTAACCGCACGATCACCGTCCTGGTTCTCCTGTCCTGTAGGATTACCCGCTACACAATTTGAATAGTGTACCGGGAGTTGCAACAACACAAAACCCGGTAAGCTTTTTACAGCCAGTATGAGTAAACAAGAAAGAACTGTTGATTTATTAAATTACAATTCAAGTAAAATTCAACAGTATTACGTCTGCAAAGAGACATCAACCCACTCATGGAAAACCACAAGGAATACATTTTCACAATCCTCAAATCACAATACACCACACTGGTCCTGTAAACACCCAACCCACATAACACCACTCTGGTCCATCCCAATAACACGTTAGAGCTCTAACTGCCTCGTTACCTCTGACACCTTGGCCTAGGGTCAAGCAACGGCAAAATACTTCGGTTAACACTATAACCGTCGCGCTTTGGACATCCCCGTCCTCAGCACCATATACTTCGGTTAATAATAAACCGTCGCACTTTGGACATCCCCGTCCTCGGTACACAACTTCGGTTAATAATAAACCGTCGCACTTTGGACATCCCGTCCTCAGTACACAACTTCGGTTAATAATAAACCGTCGCACTTTGGACATCCCCGTCCTCAGTACACAAACACTCCGGTTATCCATAACCGTCAAACTTCGGACCCCTCGTCCTCAAAATCCTACATTCTCCAACTCTATACATACTCCAATGTAAATCATGAATATTAACAAGAACTCATCAATCATGATCATCACATATAAATATGATAAGTCAAATTTCAATTCATAGTATTTTAATCATCCCAAATTCCACACTCTTCAATGTCACACCATTCCACATATAATCACGTAAATATATATATATACGTAATCACCCACTCAGGAATGACCACTAATACCAACTATAGTTCACACAAGAAAATCGTGAAATTCATTTTGTATAATAAAAATCATTTTACTTACCCATGGACCGTAGTTGATCAAGTCCATATGATTTTAAAACAAATATTTATTTCATAAATATTTTCACGCAATTACGACAAAATAAGGTAATTAAATTTATTCGGTTCGTAATATGAACCACGTGAGGTTTACTCACCTCTAAATTCCCGCTGCGTCTTCTTAACAGCTTAAAAACAACGATCCGAAATCGTTCACCAATCAATCCATCAACCACCTAGTCAAACACGATCTTAACTTAGAAATCATTCATAGACCACACATATACAGAAATCCAACGGTCGGATTCTAATTTAATGATGATCCAACGGTCAGATCAAATTTATATGATGATCCAACGGTCGGATCCTCACGGATCGCCCTTAGGATCATCCTCCAAAATTATCACGAAGATCCAACGGTCAGATCTTCCTGAATCGCCCTTACTAACATCTCCACAAAATTATATGAAAATCCGACGGTCGGATTCTCACGAATCGCCTTCCGAATCACTATTTCTCAAATATACGAAGATCCAACGGTCGGATCTTCGCCCGTGACCTCACAAAGTCACCGGGACAGTCATACGATCAACATATTAAAATTTGAAGTAAAACCGATGGTCTGATCTTCGTAGATCGTAAACCGAAGATAAAACGTAAAAACCGTAAATAGTAACGTAAAAACGTAAATCCACTATTTACCAACTTTTTCTAACATAACCTTGTAATATATCAAAACGCTCGTATGGATGCATAGATCATCGCCCAGATAATATAAACTCAAAATATGGTCCGACGCACCGCCACATGCGGAGGACAGACGGCGGTCAACGCCGGCTAACCACTTCAGATGCTAAAGTTGTCAACTACAAACTTCTTCAAAATACAGAATTGAACCACTTTAATACCTGACTTTTTCTGAGACAAGGTCTAGATCGTCCTAGATCAAGCGTTGAAGTTGGATTAATCTCGGTCGCACGATCAGATCCTAGATTGAATCAGAGGCGTCCAAAAAGTCAAACCTTGATCTAGCGGTCTACACTCAAAATCGTGATGAAAGACTTACATAGGGATGATCAGGGGGAGGAGGAGATCACGAAACTGGGGACGATTGGCCCATGCAACGCCGGAAAAGTGGTTTTCCGGCCGGGTCCGAATCATGCGTCTGGGTGGCTTCGATCCATCTTTTGGAGCAGCGGCGGAGCAAGGCGAGGCTGGGGAGCTGCTCAGCGTGCGGCGGCGACCTCGAAAAGCTCCGGGTCCGAGGCTGGAGGAAGTCGGAGGGCCGTCGTTTGGCCGGGTCGGGTCGGTCGGGACCCGAGGGTTCTGAAGAGAGACAGGGAGAAAACGCGGGGACTGTTCCGCAAATTCAACATGTTTTCGTCCTTAATGAAAAAGTCAACATTTTTTGATATTTATAGAAAATTCCCAATTTTCAAATATTCATAACTTATTCATACGAACTCCGAATATTGCGTTCCACATATGCACGAGATCGTATCGACAAGCTCTACAACTTTCATGAAGGAAGTTTTCCCAAATTTTGAACGTATAAAAAGACAACTTTCGCGAGCCCCTAAATAACGTTCGTTTTCGAAATAAAATCGTTCGAACTAATTCCACAACTTTTCCAAGCTTCGTACTCGCTCCTATTATCGTGAAATCATTTCTAAAAATCCACGGAATTTAATTTGGATTTTTCGGGGTATTACAGAACCAAATGTCTCACACTTACGCATATTTGGGTGTGCAGTCTATGTGCCAATTGCGCCGCCACAACGCACTAAAATGGGTCCTCAAAGACGATTAGGCCTTTATGTTGGCTATGACTCTCCAACCATTATCCGCTACATAGAACCTTTGACAGGTGATCTATTTACCGCTAGATTTGCGGATTGTCACTTTGATGAGACAGTCTTCCCGTCATTAGGGGGAGACATGAACACTAATGTTCAACAAAAAGGACAGGAATTGTCGTGGTTTGTCCCCACTTTGTCTCATCTTGATCCCCGAACCGCACAGTCTGAAATAGAAGTGCGGAGAATTCTCAATCTTCAGAACGTAGCAGAATCGATGCCTGATGCGTTTTCTGATATCGCTAAAGTGACGAGATCACACATACCTGCTGCAAATGTACCTGCAAGGATTGATGTCCCTAAAAGACATAATGTCATCTCAAGAGTACATGAGAATGGCGCCAACATCCCCTCTATGGGTGACACATTGGCTAGGCCCACGGCTCCTGCCAGGAAGCGCGGGAGGCCCATAGGTTCGATGGATTCTCGCCCAAGGAAGAAAGCGAGTTTGGCACAAAATAATCCATTAATCATCGATACAAATAATCCATCTCATGAGAATATTCCGGACTATGGTTATGTCCAAGAGACATCATTGGAGGACGCTCCAATGACAGAACCAAATCCAGAGAATAGAGAGATCTCCATGAATTACACTAGTATACATGTGATGATGGATAGAAATTCTATGACTATTGATGATGCATTTGCATATCATATTGCAAAAGGAATTATAGAATATGATGATATCGAACCTCGCTCCGTTGAAGAATGTCAACGAAGAGCAGATTGGTCTAAATGGAAAGATGCGATCCAGAATGAATTGGATTCACTAACAAAGAGACAGGTATTTGGGTCTATAACGCTGACACCACCAAATATAAAACCTGTTGGCCATAAATGGGTCTTTGTTAGAAAGCGTAATGAGAAAAATGAGGTTGTTAGATACAAAGCCCGCCTTGTGGCGCAAGGTTTCTCACAACGCCCTGGAATCGACTACGAGGAGACATATTCTCCCGTAATGGACGTTATAACGTTCCGCTACCTTGTCAGTTTGGTAGTTTCCGAAAAACTTGACATGCAGCTTATGGATGTGGTTACAGCATATCTCTATGGGGATCTAGATTCAGAGATATATATGAAGGTTCCAGATGGACTTCAATTACCCAAATCAAGTGGCTCTAAACCACGGAGCGCGTTTTCAATAAAATTAAGACGCTCACTATATGGATTGAAACAATCCGGACGGATGTGGTATAACCGTCTAAGTGACTACTTGATTGGGAAGGGATATGTTAACAATGAAATATGCCCTTGCGTGTTCATTAAAAGGACAAGTTCCGGATTTGCAATTGTAGCAGTTTATGTCGATGACATGAACCTAATTGGAACTCTAGATGAGTTAAAGGAAACTGCTAAATATTTGAAATCCGAGTTTGAGATGAAAGATCTTGGGAAAACACGGTTTTGCCTCGGAATAGAACTCGAGCACCGTAGTGATGGGATTATGATCCATCAGTCAGCATATACTCAAAAATTACTAAGGCGCTTTAATGAAGATAAAGCAAAGCCTGTAAGTACTCCCATGATCGGCCGTAGTCTTGAGCCCACAAAAGATCCGTTTCGTCCAAGGGATGAGGACGAAGATTTATTAGAGGCTGAAATACCCTATCTAAGTGCGATAGGCGCATTATTGTATTTAGCTCAATGCACAAGACCGGATATCTCATTCGCAGTGAACTTGTTAGCTCGACATAGTTCTGCGCCAACACGCCGTCATTGGATTGGCATAAAGACAATCTTTCGATACTTAAAAGGTACGATTGATATGGGCTTGTTTTATCCCTACAGAGAGAAAAGAAAAGACAGAAGCATGGGATCAGACCCCAAGAGGCAAAAAGCCATCTTCCGTAATGTAGACGCCGGTGACACTATCCATGGTGACCGACGTTCTCCTCCTCCCATCCATCAAAATGATAATGATGTTTTGATGGGATTTGCTGATGCAGGGTATCTCTCTGACCCTCATAAAGGTCGCTCCCAAACAGGTTATGTCTTTACCATGGGAAGCACGGCGATATCTTGGAGATCTACAAAACAGACCCTTGTTGCTACTTCCTCAAATCATGCAGAGATTATTGCTCTACATGAAGCTGTGCGTGAATGCATATGGCTAAGGTCTATAAATAGACACATTCGAGGAACTTGTGGTTTGAAGTTTACCACAAATGAGCCCACATGCATTTATGAAGATAATGCAGCTTGTATTGAGCAAATGAAATTAGGTTTCATCAAGGGCGACAATACCAAGCATATATCACCGAAATTCTTTTACAATCAGCAACAGCAAACACTTCTAAAAATTGAAGTAAATCAAATCCGATAAGAGGATAATGTAGCGGACTTATTTACTAAGTCGTTACCAAAAACCCCTTTCGAGAAACATGTGAAGAGCATCAGATTAAGAAGGTTATCCGAACTCCCATGATCTTCAAGGGAAGTCTAAATCAGGGGGAGTATCCAGAAACATACTCCACACTCAAACGCGCGTTGTGCTCTTTTTGTCCTTCGACCAAGGTTGTTTTTTTCCCACAGGGTTTTATTACTTGGCAAGGTTTTTAACGAGGCAATTTCGAAGCGCACGGCCTAGACAATGCTATTAAACATGAAATATCCAAGGGGGAGTGTTGTAGTATACATGAATCATATTGTAGTATATATGAGTCATAGTATAAATGTCTATATCATGTATAAATAGGCACTTGAGTGTATAGATAAGGTACTTGAGTGTATAATATAGGTATAGAGACTTGTGTGACAAGCTTTATGCCAAAGGGCAACAAACATGGCAATTATCATCATCACAGCTATCATGTTGAGCTGCAGCTGTAAATCAAGTTGATACCAAGCTTGATATTATCTTTGAGCTTTCACACTTGTAATGTATTCCTATAAATACCCTCTTGTATGAGATGAATAAACACACATGAATCTCCATTCTCTCTGAATTATTACTCTCTCTATATTTCTGTCAATTTATGCTTGTCCTCAAACACCCTAGAATTTTTGAAAGTCTAATTACATGTCTGCTATACAAAACTTGCAAATTCTTATAACAACAGGTGACAAAAATCAATATCAATCAGCTTCAATTTGTAACAAAGGATAAGATATATCATTAAAATTAGATCATGCTTGCTTGTATTGGAACTCCTCTGATTCCACACCATTCGTTCGCAGATCTCCCTGCTTCTTCTTGTAATACAAACTCCTCTGCTTTGGTCTGTTCTGCTCTGATACAGGAAACTAAAGAATAGATTGGATTTTTCAACGCCGAAATCGTTGATCGAAATCCGAGGCAAACGGATTATGTGTCTAATCGCCGCCGGACAGGATCGAATTCGGTCGCCTGTGATTTATGAATGGGAAGACCTCGGGCTCGGAGACATGGACAATTAGAGATTCAGAACTCAAACCCAGCACTCAGTTCTCCCTTTGCATCTCCTTGTTACTCAACTTGTTGAAAACCAAACTCAAACTAAGGCAGGGCGGAGGGCTAACCCATCCTTGCCCAACAGACCTCTACTTTCATTACGCCACCAATACCAGAACCATCCCCATGCCACTTCCATTAGATGTTTCTCTTAGTTATAGCCCCATTAAAATTCACTTGAAAAGCAAGAGTGAGTCGAGTTACATTTGCATTACGCTTTTGATCAGTAAGTTATTTTCATGACATAAATCTTCTTTAATGCAAAATTCTTTCATCGTGCTTAATTTCTAAATGATCACTGTGTTCGTGAAAATGTCCAAGTGAACATTTGTGCATGCGTATTCACAGGTGTTTATGTTACGACCAAAAGATGTACTCTTGTATTTGTTTGGCGTGTTCTTGCTTGAGTTTGAATGTTGACAGCAGTTCCACCAATGTTATCTGATCAATTCATTTTCTGCTCTTCCAGTGTTAATAATAAAAATCGTGGGTATTGCACAAAAGAGGGACTAATTTAGCATTCAATAGTCTCTGATACAATGCAGACTTTTATTGGTCTCGTCAATCACAAGTATTAACCGAACATTTTTGCAGAACTCTGCATTTTCGATAGGATTGCAAGAATTGTCAGGCAAATGACCCCAAACATTATTCCTGCTAATAACTCTGTTCTGAGTTAGTTATCCGGTACAAGGAAGAAACTAACAAGGTGGAAGGTCTGCAGGTGGAGGCAGGATAGATTGATTTGAGCCTTTCCCATTTTCTACCACTAGGGCAGTCTTCATTCCCCACATAGTATGCAGCTCCAAGTGACAGTGCATGAACCACACACCTGTCCATGATCAAATATTGTTCAATGGGTCGGTAAAATATCTTGAATACAAATAATTAGTTCCTTTAAGCTGAGTAAAAAACAAATCTTGCCATATCTGAGCTTTGAAGTTTATTGCAACATGTTATTTTGTTATACTGATGTATTTACCTAGATTGTCAGCCCTGAACCTTATGGCAGCCCAACCACCCGTGGGAACTCCAACGGTGTTCAACATCTACTACAAATAAAAGTTCCGGCACTTATGAGAGCTGACAGTTACCTAAGACAATATTAGCTTCTCTGTAAGGCTGAGGAAAAGGAAATGGAGTGCCTTGTTTGGGCATGATGACAATAGCTCCATATACAGTGGCTCGTAGCCAAAAGATGTGAGCATGCCACCATAGAGTTCCTCTTTGCCCTTGTGATTGTCATATTGTAGGTGTAACTGTTTCCTGTCTTGATTGGACATTGTGTGATATAAGCAGGTCCATCTGCCCACCCATTCCTGTATTGCTTTAGTCCATGCCTGGAAAATTAATCCACCAAATCGTACATTATGAACACAATTATGATAATTGATAATGCTATCATAATAATCATTTACATCAATATTGAAATGTCTTACCAATGAATTGACATGTTATACTGGGCATGATTGGTGACATTAACTAGAACTGTATCTCCTTCTCTAGCATAAATTGTAGGTCCAGGGAACAACCCATTTACTGTAACAATTGGCATAGAATGGCACAACCTGCTCACATTCTTCACTTGAATCTGCAAATAAATGGAAAAAAAGCATGTAAGGTTGTGTTAAACTCTGAAGAAAAATCAGTAGAGGAAGCTCAGGCATTCGTGAAGTGCTTACGTCAAATTGGTATGACTTCAAAGCAGCTTTGGCTGGAATGAAGAGGAACCCAACAAAACATAAGAACGGAAGTAAAGAACAGAAGCAGAAGTTGTTGGTTTTTGCCATGTTCAAAGCCAATTGTACTTGTATGGAAGGTCAAGAATGTTTGGTGTGACATTATTGGTCAAGGTCTAGTGGTTTTATAGGTCTGAATATAATATAAACTTGGAGGCAACCCCTTGGTGTTGAAGTAATGGGCTTGAAGCAGCCCGATTTGACTGATTTGAGGCATCACAAAAGTAGTGATGTTCAAGGAAGCAGTGAGCTGTGTTCCATTCAGGCAAGTTGTGCATTGGTTGATTCCCAAACCAATTGTGTACAAAAGATGTCTATCCACTTTAGGAGGTACATTTGCTGGCTTCCCATTAATGGTATGTGCGTCTGACTTATTCGGAGGCAACCCCAGTCTGTTCCCTTGTTTAACAACCTCTTCAACATCGTTATTCCACCATTCTCCTACGCCGTTTTAAAAAAAAAACATTGCAATTAGATATATAGGTGAATATCTTTTAGTACAAGAAAAAGGTTCTAACAATGACTCAAACTCACCCAACACTAGATTAGTTTCGCTGTAAGGCTGAGGAAACGGAAAGCCAGTCCCGTGTCTGGGCAGGATGACAATTGCTCCATAGACAGTGGCTCTCAGCCAAAATATGTGAGCATATATGCCGGCCACCATAGAGTTCCTCTTTGCCCTGTGATTGTCATATTGTACGTGTAAAAGTTACCTATCTTGATCGGACATTGTGTTATATAAGGGCAACTCCAACAATAGGCTCTATTTGGGGGTGATATTCTCATTTTAGCACCCCCCCATATAGGACTCAATTCTCATCTCCAACAATGGGGGTGCTACTTTCACTATTCTTGACTAAAATATAATATTATTTAATTAAATAAGGTAAAACAAATAATATAATATTAAAAATATTATATTAAAAATATGTTAATTTAATTAAATAAGGTAAAACAAATAATTTTAAATTTTATCATAATATTTAAAAATTATTCTTATTATTTAATGAATTAAAAAAAAAAGGTTCACATTAAATTTTTTTATTTGTATCGGCATATACGACAAAAAATCAAACTATTTAGAAGATATTTTGATGTGTTGTGTCGGCATATATGCCAAACAACCGAATTTGGATGTGATTTCAGCACCACGTGTCAATCTCTAATTGGCTGTCCAATTTACGGTTGGGTCTTTATGCGCCACGTGTCATATCTTATCTAATAATATCAACTCAAATTGTCCATAAATATGGGGTCATTGTCATCCTCATCTCTCACAAATTCACAAACACTTCTCATATCCAAATCCTACAAATCTCTTCTTTCTTTTCCGTTTTGATTTTGTCAAACCATTTCTGCAATGAATCGTTTGATGAAATAGTTGCAGAAAGATCAAGAAGAGGCTGTCACGAGAAGTCGTCGAAGAGCCTTGATGATGTCTGCCACTGCCTTGCAAATCCAAACTCTGGAAGATGAGGATTCACAATGGGGTGGTTCTTCAGAAGGTCGTAAATATAAGGCCAGGGATCGAGAGCTATCGATCTTCGACTCAAAGCTCAATATTTCACGGATCCGTGCAGGTATGAACCAAACATATTTCGTAGGCTATATAGAATGCAACATTGGGTCTTTGACAGGATGATGCGTGACGTGGACAACTACGACCCATATTTTGTTCAGAGAAGAGATACTAGTGGGAGAGTCGGCTTTTTTTTCCAAGAGAAAAAAAAAAAAAAGATTTAAGAACAAGAAGATGGGTGAATGAATGAAAAATTGTGAAGGAGATGGACGATATTTGGTGTGAGGAAATAGAAAAGAATGGGTTGGTATTTATAGAATTTCCTACAATTTACTGTTCCAATGGGTATATTATTTTCCCTTAATTTTCTGGTAATTTTTTAAATTTTTTTTGGAACAAAATGGAATTAATAACCCTTGATTTAATAAGAGCCATTGATCGATTTTTTTTACCTCAAATCTCAGCCCTCTGATTAAAAATAGATCAGTTTCAGTAAAAAAAATAAAATAAAATAAACCCCACATCTGACCGTCCATATTCAAAATGGATACATCAGAACCATCCATTTCATTACCGTTGGGCGTTCCAACGGTTGGCAGGGGATGCGGCCCCACTAGAGCAGACAAATCGCGCCGAACTTCTCTCTCCAGCGCATCGCGCGTGCTCCTTCCTGCCTTCAGCTGGCACGCGCGTCTCCTTCACTTCTTCTTCTCAGCGCGTTCATTCGTCCGTTGGGCTGAGATAGCCCAATTGCTAGCCCCCATCTACAGTAACCGAGTTCTGGTCTTGGAAAAGTCTCATATTTGAGACTTGGGATGAGCCCATGTCCTATAAATTTAGGACCAACTCTCCCTAAAAACCCTTGTTGGAGATGAAAAGTCCTATAATTCAACAAAATCTGGTTTTGAACCCTACAGGTCCATCTGCCCACCCATTTCTATATTGCCTTAGACCATGCCTGGAAAATAAATCCACCAGATGTTTCATTGGTAACACAGGTTGTGTTCATATATGCATCCTATCATAATATCCTTATGCCTTAACATTGAAAAGTCTTACCAATGAATTGACATGTTATACTGTGCATGGTTGGTAACATTAACTAGAACTGTATCGCCTTCTCGAGCATAGATTGTAGGTCCAGGGAACATTCCATTAACTGTAACAATTGGCTTAGGATGGCACAACCTGCTCACATTCTTTTCTTGAATATGCATATAAATGAAAAACATATATGTACAGTTTTGTTAAAAGTGTAAGGAAAAGCAGTAGAGGAAGCTCAGGTTCCTGAAGCACTCACATCGAACTGGTAGGTCTTCACTGCAGCTTTGGCTGGAATGAAAAAGAACGCAACTAAACATGAGAAGAGAAGTAAGAATGCCCAGCTGAAGTTGTTGCTTTTCGCCATTCTTAAAGCCCCCAATTGTTAATTGTATGCAATGTCAAGTATGTTTGGTGTGGCATGATCAGTCGAGGTCTAGTGTTTTTATAGAGCTGGGAAGAATATAAAACATTAACCTACTATCAGTTTATTAGATTGAGGTGGTGCTATCAACAGTAGGTAGAAATTGCAGAAGTTTCATACGAAACTTGCAAGCAAATTATGACTAGCTTGAATAGAGTATTAAAAAGGGTGTTAAGCCAGCTTGAATAGGTAGAGAAGAACCTAATATTTTATTTCTGTATTGTTTAAATGATATTTTAAGCTTAAGTTAGCGCTACTCTTAACGTTATAGTTAAGTTAAAGAGTTACCATTAACGGTATGTTTGCTACAGAGCCTCTCTCTCTGGCAATACTCAACAAGCTCTCCACCTATTCATGTGAAGCCAAGGTAGTCCTGGCCTTAGCTGCCTTTGTTTGGAATGTGGTGTGTTCTGGCTCCTTGCCCGAATTCAGCAATCTGATCTACTTTCCAAGTCTGTCGCAATCCTTAAGCGAATGCCCATCCTCCTCTAGTCCGCTGACCTCCAGAAACGCCAGCAGGCAGTTGTCGAGCTTAACACTCATCAAGACCACATTGCAAGTGACTGAGTGCAATTTTGAGGAGGAGAAGGTTTTTGATTATGATCCAAACTCCAAAGTACATGCCTGCATTGGGCATTGCCATGGACCATACCCAGATGGTCTATCTTAACCCATTGTTGCTTGTGCCACTGAAGTCACCCTTCTCAGTTCTCACCAGTGATGAGTAAGTTCTTAATTCATGTGATTAGTAATTAGGGGTTTAGGCTCAATGTTCCCCCCTTGTATTCAACAGTTTCATTAATCAAGGCTTGAGGGCAGCTGCACCACTTTCAAAAAAAAAAAAAAAAAAAAAAAAGGTGCAATATTTGATAACGGCCAATTTATATATGTCATTCACCTCAATTAATTTGCTTAAAAGGTTCATTACATCCTTTTTTTTTTAATGAAGGGTTGGTGGAGCTGCCCTCAAGCCTTGATTAATGAAACTGTCGAATACAAGGGGGGGGGGGGACATTGAGCCTAAACCCCTGATTACCATAAGCATCTAGAAAATTTTCCGAAATAATATCAGAAATCTCTACAGGAGACTTGTATTCTAACAAGCACCAACTAGCAAAGAGTGCAATAGCTACTCCATTTGCTTTAACATAGCAGTGACATAGCGGAAAGATAACACTATATGTACCCCGCGTACAACCTAGCATAAATACCTGCTTTAGTACAGCTTCCCTACTATGTTGCCGCCAGATGATAAATCCGACGATACTTAGCTTCATCCTCCCACTAGGCGGTAACGACCATTTGACGAGGCCAAAAACTCGCTGCCAACCTAGAGTAGATAAGGCACATTGAGTGCATACACTGACACAAGGCCCTACTAGTTCTACACAACAAGTATAGACTCTTATTTCACGCCAAAGACGCGACCTAGAAACATAACAGCAATAAAATAAAACAGAAATAAAATAACTAGCTAAGCCCAGGCCCGGGCCCAAGCCCTAGCAACAATCCAAGAAAAGAGAACCCCACAATCTGCCGGCCGGGCCAGGCCCAAATCCCCTACAGCCACCGCCGCCGGACCCTGCAGAGGGCCGCCCCGCCGCCTTCGCCAAACCGCCAGCAGCGATCTGCCATCCCAGATCGAAACCAGAACCTGCAGAGAAACAAGCTTCGTCGCACCATGGAGAAGACCCAGATCGGGACCAGAGGATCCTGACCAGATCGGACCGCTCCGAGTAACCCCCAGCCACACCGCGCCGAACGTCTCGCCGCCTGATCGCCTCCAAATCTGAGATCGAATCCGTCGAGTTGACCATCGAGGAGAGACCCAGAAGCCAGCAGCTGCAGTTTTCCCCTCCCTCACTGACATCCACCGTGATCCCACCGATCGGACCGAGAACGCTGATCGATAGACCCGGCCTCACACCCAACTCGCGCGGAGTCGGTATTGGCCCGTCCGACGACGGCGTAGAGGCACGCCGCGGGACAGGGGGAAAGACCTTGTTTCTTTCTCTCTAGCGCGTACAGCGCCTTCTGTTGACTTGTTTCAAGAGCACTAGGTGGAAATTTGAATTCAAGGTTCATTACATCCTAAACAAGCTTAAAATTCAACTGAAATCTGCAAATTGCAAAAACAATTATGTACTAATTGTGATTACTTCCCAGTTGTTGAATATCTTGTACTACAAGCAATGCTGAAGAATTCTTATTGAAAACAGAGGTAGAGACATATATGGCATCAATGTAATTAAATTATCATCTATGATCAAACAATATGGCATCAACATAGTATAAATACTAATGTACCATTATACAAATTTTATCACTTGGATAGCACATGAACCATTGAACCCGTCCAAAAAAGAAAACAAAAAAACCACAAAAGCAAAAAGAATGGGGAATCCAACCAAAACCTCTCAAACAAAAACGAAAGCAACAATAAACTAAAAATTAGAGACAAAAAAATCTCTATTGCAAGGGATTAAACAGAGGGCTATTCCAATTAGAAACTTGGTTCAATCCACAAATGTTGCAATAAAGAATTAGGGGTTTCTTCAAGTAGCGGCTCGATTTTTCCATTTGTCATATTAAAAACACCAATGTCCTTGCGTTGGAACTCATAAAAGTCACCCGTGAGATATCTACAATTGGCCTTGCATCCAGAGTGCATTGTTGCATCGACTGAGAATGAAGAATTAGTACCTAAGAACAATCTTCTATTTCCAAAGGTCTTTACCTCCGAGTCCAACCAATTGCCATTACCAGATGGCACCTCAAAAGTCCTGAACTCCTTAGTTTCATTGATAAATCTTTCGCTTAGCCAACTAGTTCGCGAAACCACGAATAAAGTCCCACCTAATTCCACCAGGTATAATTTCTGAATACAAAGGACTTATAAATACCATTGTCATAGCTCAAACAACAACCCTAGTCTTTGGTTTCTAAGGAACTTCAATCTCACAAACCATTACATTGCCAGAAACAGTCGACAGCATAAAATTGTCCTTGATAATAATTAATATCTAGAAAATAAGGCCTATTAATCATGTACGATTTAGTAATCATGCTCCATTCATTGTCTCTTCTGGTCTGCAAAATGCCATTATCTCTGAGCTATAAAGAACCATGACCATGTAATCCGAGGTCCAAGAAGGACTTGCTGATAGCACAAACTTTTTCACAGCAAACTGATCGTACATGTCGATTACATTACTAGCCAGATTATCATGCTGATAATACTTTTCATATAGCAAGTTATGTGGCAGCTCAACTGTCTTTTGATTTAAAGGATGCGATAAATTAAGTTTGAGATATTGAGATTGAGTCATGAGCCATCCTAAAGAAGAGTGACACAACTTGGCAAAATTAAGTTTGCAAAGCTTACCTTTTTTCAGGTTGTGAAACTCACGGATGGTCGTTCCATCCATTTCGGGAGCATACGTCAACTTGATGTGTGGATCGGCCGGTAAAGTTTTCCTCTATAACAGCTGATCTCCATGACTGCACCTGCAGTAACAAAATCCTGAAAGGATTCTATCTGTTTGGCAATGGAGACAACAACATCTTAGAGGAAGATCGGACCAATGAGTCGTGGAAAGAAGTGACTAACCGGCCGTTTAGCCATCAAAGTTCAATCAGACAATAATTAATTGTAGAGAAAGAATAAGAAATTGTATAATCAGACGAGGATATGCTGAATCCACCAATTAAGTATGAATGGGTGAGCAATGTTCACAGTCGACAGATACAAATCCTATTATTCCGAGGAAAAACATCAGTTTTCCCTGGCTGGATTTGGTTTAGGTTAAATACCGATATATTAGAAGCACTGCAAATATATTACACGAGGAGTACGTCGGTTGGTCTGGAATTGTGGATGGTCGGATCTTATGGTAGTGTCATAGAAGTACCCGAGAACTTTACCAAACCACGTCACATGTATTCTACTCCTGAATAAATCCTAGTTTTTTAGTAGAGGTTCATTTAACGATGGCAACAAAAAGCTCCAAACAAAATTAAGCCCGCCTTCAGGCCAAAAAAATATCTCTCTCTCTCTCTCTCTCTCTCTCTCTCTCTCTCTCTCTCTATATATATATATATATATATATATATATATAGGAATTTTCTCAGGCGCGGACGTCCGTACCGAATTTTCGGTACGGATTTCCTGTTTTCGACCTCTTTCCGGCCACATTTTTACATCTTAACAGTTCAGTTTTTAGGTCCTAGTGTATAGATCACCTCTACAAAATTTCAGCCAATTTGGTGATCCTTAAGACATCCAAAACTGCATTTTACACGAACGGACCGAATCTGTTGAACCGAAACCGTTCGTATTTATAATGGTAAATTGCAGTTTTGGATGCCTTAACGATCACCAAATTGGCTGAAATTTTGCAGAGGTGATCTATACACTAGGACCTAAAAACTGAACGGTTAAGATGTAAAAATGTGACCGGAAAGTAGTCGAAAACAGGAAATCCGTACCGTCCGCTCGGTACGGACGTCCGCACCTGAGACGGACAGTATATATATATATATATATATACAGTCTGGCTACGGTGCGGACGGTACGGATTTCCCGTTTTCCCCCACTTTCCGATCATATTTTCACATCTTAACCGTTCAGTTTTTAGGTCCTAATGTATAGATCACCTCTGCAAAATTTCAGCCAATTTGATATTCGTTAAGGTATCCAAAACTGCAAATTACAACAATGTACACGAACTGTTCCGGCTCGACAGATTCGGTTCGTTCGTATAAATTGCAGTTTTGGATGCCTTAACGTTCACCAAATTGGCTGAAATTTTACAAATATGATCTATACATTAGGACCTAAAAACTGAACGGTTAAGATCAAAATATGTGATCGGAAAGTAGGTGAAAACCGGAAATCCGTACCAAAATTTCAGTGCGGACGTCCGCACCTGAGAAAAATCCTATATATATATATATATATAAAGGAAAAAAAGCCCCATTGTCAAACCATTAGGCTAAACCAGTGGACACAACATGCTGCAGACCCCTTCAGGGCTTCAGTGTTGAGCCGATAGAATAGGGATTGAGAAAGGGAAGAAAAATCATTCATTATAGGATTCTAATGGAGGCTACTTGGTGTGAGAGTACCTACATACCGAGGGTGAGATATACCCAGGCAAAGAACATTAAAATCGTGTGAGAGTACCTACATACCAAGACTGTTTATCCGGCCCCAAGTTCTAAAGAAATGTATACTTTTCCCAATATTAAAATGGCCAGTTTTTCAATTCGAGGTTTACAACAAGCAACACACTGGATCCTAGTTCCTCAAACCGAGTAACTTGATCAACAACAGAAAGAAAGCTACACAGGATATACTATGAGAACCATGGAGAATAATGGGTGTGAGAAGAGCTGAAATTGAGGATAGACAATATGAGATGAGAACTATGCTGCTCAAATTATTTTCCTATGCCCTCCAAAAGCCCATATCTGCAGTGCAAACACAAAACAAAAACATGTCATAAATTGTTCTCTTTGAGATGTCAAACCTAGAATAAGCAATAAACGTTATAAAACTCTTTTCTAACCAGGAACACATGTTTGCTTGATGAGAACTCAAGGAAGAAAACCAATTGAACAAAAGACAACTAATACCATAATGCCTTGCAACAAAGACAACTTGTACCATAATGCCTTGCAATTAATGCCAGGATCAATCAATCCGAAAAGTAATATCTTATCTAGGATTTAACTTGTTTGGAAAGGAGATGGTTGACACATGTATATCAGCACATTCATTTAACAAAATTGCTGCAAGTATATCTCAGAGAGGTGGTCAACCTCTATGAGAGATGAGATCAGTAAAGTGCTCAGTAGTCATAGTGCCTATGAAGGAAAATTGCGATAACATACTAAAAAAGCTTGGACCCTATACTGCATCTTGAAATTCTAAACAGAAGTTCCTATTGTTAACATAAATCTCAGAGCATAGCATAAACTAGAAGTACCTTGTTTACAGATATAGAAATTGAACCAGACCAAAAGCATGTAACATACAATGTCTATCTTGGAAAAAGAAAAATAAAGAAATATTGCGGGTCAAAGTATTATAAATAGTAAACCCTAAGCATTGATATACACTGCCTCAGTTTCTCACCTTTTTAAGTAGGAAACAGATACAATAAGAGAAAAAAAATCAAAGAATTTGGTAAATATGGTTTTTTCTCCCAAGTACATTGCGTGTCTAAATTAAACAACAGAGCCTAACCTTTAAATTAGTATCCCAACTTCCAGTACACAATGCACTTCCATCAGCTGACAAACCCAAACAGCTAATCTGGGCCTCATGTGAGTTTTGGAGAGATCCCAAGTTCAAAACCACCTGCCACAGAACAACAGACAATATTAGAGACACTTGATCCTTTTACATGAACAAAATTCATCATGCACAAGTTAATGTTAAACATACAATTGAAGACTAATCAACAGGATCACCTACAGATTATTACTAGGACATTTCAAAAGTATAATTACTTTCATTCAGAAGAATATCCGGAATCTGAATTTCACATAATGCAGCATGGATAAATAACACTTTCCAATGAACGATGTTTACTGAACTTTTGTCTTCAAATGGCATGCAAGGCTATGTTATTTTGATACTATTTAACCACTATGTTGAATTCAAGAATATAAAACAATTGTTGGCCCTAAAAGAGGGGTTTCTGCAATACTGGAAAACTAAAACTTTACCATCGGAAAGCAAAGAGATCCTGAGCTGAATCCTTGAATTGACTACATACATTGAAGTTTATATGTAGGACACTACTAGTG